>NC_051163.1:52092580-52308819 GCF_013339745.2 Dermacentor silvarum
AACCTGCATGGCACACATGTCATGATATTCATGTCATAACCTATCAGTTATGTTAGTCATACACTCTTCTCATGCTATGCCAATTTGGTAAATACCTAGTTAACGAAACGACCTTAAGAGCACCAAGAAGTAGACGGATAGATAGATAGATAGATAGATAGATAGATAGATAGATAGATAGATAGATAGATAGATAGATAGATAGATAGATAGATAGATAGATAGATAGATAGATAGATAGATACTGTCAAAGTGGCCAATGTTCGCCAAGAAATGCTTCGCATTTAATATGAAATGAGGCACTGGCATCACACGAACGCAGGATTGAATATTGCTTCGCACATAGCTTATTGCCAAGCGTCCACTGCATTGGTTAGATAAAAGACTCACTCTTTGGATCAGATCCTTGCACGTGTACTCTTAATTCACGAGGCTGCGACACATTCTGAAAGTTACATTGGAAAACATCATATAGGAAAGTGGTCCGAGGACGGCGCTTGCTTTAGACAACACACAGGCATAAGCCGACACCGTTTGGCTCCAAGGACAGTCTGTAGTTACACCATGCATGGGCTAACCGAGATATTGATGGAACCTATTAAGCAGTTTCCTCTTCCTTTAAAAACAGGATAATGAGGCCACGTTGCTGTCGGCGACACCTTCTCACACTAACTAATAGGTACAGGGTCCTGCACATTTCGCTGCGCCTTTCTCAAAAAAAGGTTTGCGCTCACCTGCTGCACTGTTCTTGCTCAAATTTTGCAGAACGATCGCATTTACCACTTACACTACCACAGCTAATTGCCTGGTTTTTATGAAAAACATTTGCCACGGTTGAACGTGGTTAAAACCAAGTTTGTCGAGCGATAGCACGGTTTTGCTTGCATTGGGAAAAGGACGCAGACGCTGCTCAGTGCGGCGGTTGCAGCGAGCGAATTGACCTTCATGCTGCGTCTCGCTTCAATGCGAACTAAGCGTCGAAAGCGCAGCGCATACGAAGCTACCAGCACTCAGCGCTCTTTGTTCCCATCGCAGATCGCTTTAAAGATGAGGCCCCTGCGACTACGCACTTTGTCCACATCGCAGATCGCTTTCAAGATGAGGCCCGCGTGACCACGCACTTTGTCCACATCGCAGATCGCTTTCAAGATGAGGCCCGCGTGACCACGCACTTTGTCCACATCGCAGATCGCTTTCAAGATGAGGCCCGCGTGACCACGCACTTTGTCCACATCGCAGATCGCTTTCAAGATGAGGCCGCGTGACCACGCACTTTGTCCACATCGCAGATCGCTTTCAAGATGAGGCCCGCGTGACCACGCACTTTGTCCACATCTCAGATCGCTTTCAAGATGAGGCCGCGTGACCACGCACTTTGTTCACATCGCAGATCGCTTTCAAGGTGAGGCCCGCGTGACCACGCACTTTGTCCACATCGCAGATCGCTTTCAAGATATGGGCGGTCTTCGCGCCGTGCACAGCACCTGCCGGTAGTAGCAGGCCGAGTCCCAGTTTCACCTTGGCAGAGCTTGAAGGTCAGATTTACGGAACCAGCAGGCGTTTTCTGGGCTTGTTTGTACCTGGAGTAGTGGAGCTATCGCTCTAGAAGTGCAAATTTGCCTTCACTTATGGGGAAGCTAGCTCCTGCAGCGACGGCGCTAGCATAAACTTGTGTCGCCGCCTGCCGGCAGCTAAAGCTATTATTTTTTTTTTCGTGAGAAGAGAAAACGATATCAAATACGTATGCA
Organism: Dermacentor silvarum; assembly: GCF_013339745.2. Classification (NCBI taxonomy): domain Eukaryota; kingdom Metazoa; phylum Arthropoda; class Arachnida; order Ixodida; family Ixodidae; genus Dermacentor; species Dermacentor silvarum. The sequence continues at coordinate 52,094,329 of NC_051163.1, forward strand.
TTTCTATGCCTACCCAACGAGGAAACCCGTCTGCCTTTCACGTAGGGTGAATCGCTTTAGAGAAATTACAATATGAAAAAATTAGCAGTGGCTCAGCTCGGTTATGCCAGGATAAGCGTAGCGTGAGCTAAGTCGACCACATCGTTCAGAACCGGTAGACCTGGTGGACTTTATTTTGGCGTGCCGTCTAACACAAGTGCTAGATGACATGCACCGCAAAGAACCGTTGTACTGAGTGCAGCACCACTTTTGTCTCATGATGCGAAGTGGTGAACTACGCTAGGATGACACACCTACTCCTCTAGCCACCAAAGCCTCATTGTTATGGCTTCATTTCTGTTTAAGCCAACTGAATGACGGAGTGGCACGCAATAAGTACAGCTATTTCTAACTGGGGCCATTGAGGCATTTGAGCCAATGATATCGTTAGATCACTTATGTTTGAAATCGCATTTATATGTAATATACAAAAAATAAATTATGGACGAAAGAACCGAAAACCATATGCTATGGATACGCCACCTTATTCAGCTGGTTTGTATTTCCTGAATACATGCTATCAGGTGACGCCGAAGTGAGAACTAAAAGAATGTAATGGTGGGACTAAATTTACAAAACGTTTTTTCTGGATAAGCAGGCAAATTACATTGATAAATATTTCTGTGGTGAAGGTTCTTATGGTTCTCAACTATACCCGCTTTTATGCTTAATTATTCATGGCCCACTTAGTGTGTTACCAACGTCTAAACATAGGCAAATTAACGTTTTTGCAAAATTCATGCTTTTAATTTTAGACCCTCTATTAAGGACATGGTAAAAAATAAAATTTCAAAATATAGTACGTGTTAAAGAATGTTCTATAAAAGTAATTCCAGCTTTTCTGCCCTGACGGCTCTTTGTGAAAAAATTGCCGAATACGCTATAATTTCCGCATTTAACACGTTGGTTCCGAGGAATAGAAAACATACAGATATTTTATGAAACTGTATTATAATGAAAGAATAACCTTCAGAAAAAGCGGGAACGCAAATTTTGAAAGAATGCACAAAACGGCCGATTTTTGGCGAACTTGTTTTTTGCGCATGTTTTTGCACCATTCCCTGAAATTCAAATAGCCGTCACGTAAGCAAAAATTTTTGCCACTCAAAATATTTGAGGAAAATACTCTGCAAGTAATCCTTATATACGTGTAATTTCTTGTAGTTTTTAAAGAAATTGTTTTTCTCGAGCGCCACGGTTGGGTCACTTGGCGTGGAATGACCCTTTAACCACCGGGCCAGATGCATCATAAAGGGTAGTATATACTCACGTAGAAACACGTGATTACGTGTGGGCTTTCATAGATTCCTCGTAATACAATATTAAGTACGTAAATTAATACAAAAGGTAGGAAGCCACTAACGAGCAACAATAATGTTTAACAAGTTACCGCAAGTGCGAATTCAGACTCCTTTATTAGTTACACGGAAATACAATGTCTGAAGCAATACGAAACTGGATGGGACCAGCAGTCGACGTCACTGATTCGCAAAGGTGGTTCTAGTTCGCATTTAGGCCTGACGCGGTTTCCATTTTCGTGGACGATGTAAATGAGGTGAAATGTACGTCGGCGGAAGAATAGGGTCACTTTGTAAAATGGGAATCCTATGGCCAAACGTAGAGATAAGTATACTTGCGGTGACAGGCCACGGAAGGAATCTGTAAAGATTGATAACTTCTTCATCCTGCCTGGGATTATCCACTATAGAAAAGCAACTTTTGTGAATCCACTTCTTTCGAGCTTTTGGACTGTGCCTACGTAGTACCTTAGCAGTCTCATTTGGAGCTTAGGTGCTCGGCTACAGGTAAATCGAAACATGCGGCGCTGTTCTTTATTATATACGGAAAGCAAAAAAAATTTTTTTTGAATGTTCCTCCATTTCGAAACTTCTGTGCCACATTTCCCAAAGATAATTCATCAAACTATCATGTATTACACCGAAAATAAATCGAAGTATGTGAGATTCCTTTTACCACGTCGCACTTCTGCAAGAGACTGAACTGACTGCCCAATGATGACAAATTCGTGACCTGGAAAGAGACGCCCAGGTGGGGAAACCCAAGTGGATGCGCTGGCATCAGACGAAAACAATATTGATTACTTGCTTCGTACATTGTTTACTGCTAAAGTACGGCTCATAGTTAGATAAAATATTTACTCTTTGCATGAAATGCTTGCAGGGATACTCTTAATTCACGAGTCTGGGGCGCGTTCTGAAAGTTGCATTGAAAAACATCACCCAGGAAAGTAGTCCTATGAGGGTGTTTGCTTTAGATAACACACATGCATAAGAAGTGGCTCTTCGGCTCCAACGGCAATTCTAAGTACGTCGCCTGACTTCGTTATCTGATATGCTGATGTCTCCTATTAGAAATTTCTGTCTTTCCTTAAGTGGAAGCTTTCGCTGGGGTGCAAAAAAAAAGAGAAAAAAAAGAGAACATGTAAAAGGAGAATTCGTTTTTCTCGGCAACAACTGCACCGAATTTGACTAGGTTTGCTGCATTTAAAAGACAAACTTAAAATCTAGTGACTGTTGTCTTCGACTTTTTTATTTATGTCATTTTTTTCTTAAAAATTGGCAAGAATTGCGAATTTTCAAAAAAGAAACATTTACGTTTCCAACTCTGTAACTAGGCAATGGAAAACGGTACCACAATTCTGGTAATTGCATCTAATAGTACATCTAAAGCGGACAAAATTGATATATTACACATGAATCTCAAACAAAATTGGCAATATGGAAATACAGCTTTTACATAGCTCTTGTCTACAACCTAAGAAATTCACGTAGGATATAATTTGTCCGCTTTGAATGGTCTAATGGATGCCGTTTATAGAAACGCGATATATTTTCTTGATGCGGAGTTATGAATTGGCAAACTTCGGGCTTATATTTTTTGCGCAATTTCGAATTTTTGAAAGTTCTTTTAACAATATGCAGGCCCTAAACCGAAATTCCGCTTCCAACTGTCACTAGAATTTAGCTTTCTCTCTTAAATGCAGCAAATTTAATTAAACTCGGTGAAGGGTTATCTTAGAAAAGTATTCCTGCGTTTTACGTGTATTTGAATTGGTTGCATCGGAGTTGGGCCCGAGCTAAGCTTTCTCTTAAAACAGAGTAATGAGGCCATGTTGACGTCGCCTACGCCGTTTCACACCGAACTACTGCATACTGAATCTGAAACAACAAGGCGGTACTGCATAAAAAAAGGCATATAGCTTATTTCATCCGCGCCTACGCAGAGGGGTGCCTGCTGTTGTTCTTTTATTTTTTTATCGTGAGAACAACGAACAATGGCAAATGTGTAAGCATTTCTATGCCTGCTCAACGATGAAGCCCATCCTTCTCTCCTGTAAGACGAATCTCTGATAAGAAAAATACTGTATAAAACAAAAACAAAAACAAAAAATTTGAAGGGAAAAAAATTACACCATCTTCCCGTAGGGCAACCCTGAGTAGTATGCGAAGCGGTCGACTCAAGGTAGTTTTATCAGCTGTATAAACTTGGACATGCAGCAGCACCAGCAACGCGCAGAACTGTTGTCGACGCCGTCGGCGTTTTGCCCGCGTTCGCACCGAACGCGCGCGGCGTTGGTGACTGTTTCCGTTGCCTCTGGGGCGCCTACCGTCGCGCCTCTAACCGAAGCTGCTTCGCATTATCGCGCGCGGAGTCGCAGGTGTTGCCATTCGTTGCGCAATCCGGAGAGGAGAGGAGCGTCGGAGAGGAGAGGAGGAATGCCGAGAGGAGAGGAGATGAGACAAGCAGAGGAGGGGGAGGAGGATGCGCATGCGCAGTAGGGGTGTGGACGCCGCACGGCGGAGGGAGGGAGGGAGTGACATAGCCCCGACCATAAGATGCTTCGCATCTAAAACGTTGAGGGTGGGGAGTTTCAAACTTACCACCCCACGCTCATGGTGAATTACAATGGCAGATTCCGAGTGACCGACGAACTCTGCGCCCGAGCTCTCCACTCCGGCAGAGGGAAACCGAAGCAAATCTGCCAATGGAGCACAGGCGCTCCCTCCGGAGCAAATGGCAGAGGGCGCTAGCACATATCCACTTCCGGAAGCGTCCTGCATTCCTGGCGTTTCGCACCGTTTTCCCCACCTGTTCGGCTTGAACTCGCGCGCGAGCTGTATATGAAAAAAAGTTTCGCTTTAAATTTTTGCCTCCTGTGTTCTGGTGAAAGTCACACCGCGTGTAAGTGTGCTCCTGTCGTCAATGGGGAACCCGGAACGTGCCAACGCGGAAGGTGAGTGGATTTGGCTATCGTAAAAAAAAAAAAAACTTTTGCGCATGTGCCCTGCCGTGCGCGTGCTCACGTGCTGTTTCTCATTGCTTTCTGCCACAGTGTGTGAAGTTCGTGGAACGGTAGCACGGAGGCGTCTTGTCTTACTTCTAAGTCCCTTTTACGTCGTTTGCTGAATAACAGCTAGAAACATAATTTAACCACATAATTTAAGTTTTATTTTCAATCCTTAGATGTGTGCCGTGTAATTCGCTGGTAACCATACTCTTGCCGAATCTGTATGTTATTTGCAAGTGCCTGAAAAACAACCGATGCATTATTGAATATTCATGAGTCGGTTACTTTGCTTGATATCCCATGAAAAATACAGAGTTTGTCAAAAAAGATGGCGGTATTATTTCTCGTTCACGTTCGTTTAAATAAACACAGATGCGGTTTTCCAGGTTGCTTATAAACTGTTCAATTATTAACTGTAAAAAGAAGAGTGGCGTGAGTACACAGTGAATGCGCAATTTCTCGTCATGGAGGCAGTTTTGCGATTGCAGCCCGTCACGGTGTCGTCTCTTCTCCCCCGGTGGCTCAGCGCTGTACGGCCAAACCCTCATTCTATAGATGTTCATCTGTATTGAAACTTATGTACCATATTGCCGAAACATATTTGTTCTTCATCAGAATATCTTTAAAAAATCAAAGCCGCTTTCTTAAAGAAAGATGGTTGAACGCGAAGCTTTCGTCCATGCAAACTGAATCAAAATCAAAATCGAAAGCCAACGACCACGCAACGAACCCAAGAAATGCTGAGCGACACGAATCGATTCATATGTGGTTTGATTTCCTGTTTAGGATTGTATTTTGGAGTGAAGACACATTTCATTAACTTGGATAACCTTTATTTTAGATCCTGCAGCCGTTGATTATACGCACACACTCACACGTTCGCGGGTGACTCTACACTTGCACAGTATTGTCTTGAGATCGCTGTAGTAGACAGTCAGAAGCTCTGCCGTTGCCGATACATGGGATCGGCCTTACGGGCACGATCGCGCTTGCGCTTACGCTCGCGTACGGCAGCCTCTTCTGCCGTGCGCTTCACCCGCGACCTGACCATGGTGACGGTGGTGAATGTAATGCGTGACGCGCGTAATGCAATGCAAATATATATTAGTTTGTCTGGGTAGCGTGGCGTTGCAGTTCCCATTGTTCTTGTCGGTACAACTGCGAATGTAAACTGTGAATGTAGTGTCCTACGATACGTATGTGCGACGTAGTTCTATTGTGTGCGCAGATAGTTCCATTGTGTAAGTTGGCTTTCCTGCAGTGCGATTCGTCCTCCTGCAGTGCTAAAGGACGAATCGGTGAGACATAGAAAGGTTCGCGTTAAAATACCGATAAGAAATCCGATATGCGGGTAGATCCCACGCTATGTGGGAATCGATGTTATGCGAAGCAGTGTGCGGGGACCCTACCAAGTTAACGAAACGACCATGAGAGCTCCAAGACAGAAACGGCTGTTTCATGACCTACATGACCCGCATGTCTTGACATTGATGTCATGAGTCCACATGAGTCCCTTTAGTTCCACCTAAGAGCCCTTAAGGCGAAATCCTTAGTCATGTTCATGGCTATGAGTTCGGCCATTGGCCTTTAGCCTTTTCCTTCTCCTAGAAACCACATCCAAACCCATTCCATTGGTTTTTGAGTGTTAATCTTTTGTCGCTGAGTCATTCGAATTTTTGCTGAGTCATGCTTATGACTGTGACTTCTGCCATCATCCTTTAGTGTTTTCTTCACTTAGTACCCACGTCCGAACCCATTTCAGTGGTTTTTGAGTGTCAGTCTTTTTCGCTCGGTCATTGTCAATTTGAGGTGGCTGTTTCAAGACCTACATGACACGCATGTCATGACATTCATGGCATGACCTATCATTTATGTTCGCCATAAACTCTTTTCATACCACGTCGATTTTGGTACCTACCAAGTTAACAACACGGCCATGCGAGCACAAAGACATAGGTGGCTGTTTCATCACCTACATGACACGCATGTCATGACAGTTATGTCATGACCTATCGTTTATATTCGTCACACACTCTTGTCATACTATGCCAAATTTTGTACATACCAAGTTAACGAAACGGCCGTGAGAGCACGAAGACGTAGGCGGCTGGATAGATACTGTCAAACTGGCAAATGTTCGCCAAGAAATACTTCGCATTTAGTAGGTGAAATTCCCTTTACTACGTCGCATTTCACCAAGAGACTGACCTGACAGTCCAATGGTGACACATTCGTGACGTGGAATGAGACACCGAGGTGGAGGCGCTGGCGTGACACGAAAGCAATATTATTGGCTTCACACGTTGTTTGCTGCTAAGCGTCCAGTGCACAGTTAGATAAAAGATTTACTTCTTGCATAAAATGCTTTCAGGCACACTCTTAGTTCGCGAGCCAGCGATGCATTCTAAAAAGTGCGTTCAAAAACATCATCAAGGAAAGTAGTCCGAGGACGGTGTTTGCATTAGACAACACACGTGCATAATACTTGATGTTTTGGCTCCAATGGCGATTCCCTTACCTCTTCCTTAGGCCCACAATTCCTTAGCCGAGGTGCTGAAGTAAACTATTTAAAATTTAGGCCCTTCTTTAAATTGAGATTATGATGCCGTGTTTGCTTGATCTACGCCTACACTACATACTGAAACTACTACATCTACCAATACAACTACTACTACTACAACAACTACATACTGAAAGAACAAGCCGCCACAGCATAAAAAAAATTGCCCCCACCTCCCCGAAGGGAATCGTGAGGAAATGCGAATGCAATTCTTGCGCCGAGAGTACACGGCGTAGTAATTTTAATGGCGTAAATTAATGACGAGACGAGGATTTATACCGTAACCAGACGTCACACAGACCACCACTGACACTAGGGCAGACGCGGCGATCGAGGACGGGAAGCGAGGACTGCCGTTGCTGTCGCAGTTCTTCGCTGAAGGGCAGGTATCGCTTGAGGAACACGTCCACACCGCCCGCTCGGCGAGTGGCAACGGCGCGCGCGCACGCAGCAGTGTCGTACCCGCGAACCACAGCTTCCTCACAACCACTACCGGCAGCAGTGCCGTTATTCAAAGTCTCGGTGAGACACAGGAGGTCAACTTTGCCGAGCACGGGGTATCTGGCAACGTCCAGCGCGTGGGCGGAGAGAGAGCGAACGTTGAGGAGCGCGAGCGTAAACTCTCTGGAGCCGCCTTCGCACACTCGAGACAGTTCCTGTTCTTTCAACGCGGCGAGGTATCGTTGCGTGACGGTGTGCAGGCGGTGACTCTCGAGCCTGCGAAACTCTGGCGCCCTCACACGCCAGAGCGCGCTCCTCCTCTCCACTCACTCTCCGCTACTCCGCCCGCACCACTTGCTCCAGTTGCTAGGGGCGAGGATAAGCGCGCGCGCCCGCAGCTGTTGCTATGGGAGAGAGAGTGAGAGCGGAGAGATAACACCTGCCGGCGCGCGGACACCGACAGACGCCTGACATGCCCCGACTAAGAAATGCATTCGCATTTAAAAAAACACCGCATATCCACGGGGTGAATGATGATGAGTGGGCGAAGCTCCGGAGGGAATCATCGGTAAACCGTGAATCTTCCGTGTAATTCGCCCAGTCTCGCCGCACTAAATCGAACGATTGACTTCCACCAATGACACGCGCCATATGTGACGTCATTTCTATTTTATAACAGCGCCCTTCATTATAATTGCACCATCTCCCGCTTAAGGGGACGCTAGCACAAACGCGTTAGAAACGTGCAGTACTCTCTAGTAAGGGGGAGAGGCCACAGCGTCTTACACCCGTGCCACACGGGCAAAGTAAAGTGCACTTTGAGCGAGTGCACTTCAGCGCGCTGAGTGTCACTTTGGCGGTGCGCTGCTACACGAGAAAGAAAAGTGTTCTTTCAAATTGATGTTCATCGCAACCGGGAGTCAGACGGGAAAGCATATGTTTACTAATATAAGAATGTGTGCACGAAAACAGTTTATTATTGTTAGAAACAACATTTACAATCCACCTTTATAAGCGCTGGCAACGACAGCAACTTGACCAGCAACAGGCAAAACGACTCGATCAGCCAAACAACTGCGCAGTCATTATCCGGCGTGGTCGTGAACAGCCCGAGAGCGAGAGTAGTTCTTTTGCTGTTCTTGTTTTTTTTTTCGTTTTTTTTTTTTTGTGGTGTGGCGCACTTTATTATCTTGGAACGTTAGAAAGTTATAACAATGTTATTAAAATTGCTCCTGACTCTTCTTCCAATATCACTTTATGTATCTTCTAAGCATTGCTAACGAGGCTACACACTTCGCCGCCGCGAAGTGAGTTCGCCGAACACACTCGCTGGCGAGTGCACTCTGCAGTGAGTGTCACTAAGTGTTCCCGTGTGGCAGCCTGCGAATGACACTAGCCGCGAAGTGCACTCTCTCAAAGTGCACTTTACTTTGCCCGTGTGGCACGGGTATTACGCAGCCGTTTACACATGCCGGAACGTGCACCGCGTTTGCCGACGCCATCAGCGTTTATGAATACGGGGGTAAGGCGGATAGGCCACAGCGTCTTACACCAGCTTCTTACACGGGCCGTAACGCGCTAGCACAAACGCGTTAGAAACGCGCAGTCTTTCGTTAATGTTGGGTATTTATTGCCATCGTGGTGCGTGTGTTCATGTGCGCTTCGTGGCGTAGTGGTTAGCGCCGCGCGTTCGGAAGCGAGGGGTCCCTGGTTCGATTGCGCGCTACGGACACAACTTTCGGAATTTTTTTTCATAAAAGCAGACGTGGCTACCTACTACGACGACGACGACTACTACTACTACTACATACTACAGCGGAGGGACAGACCAACCCCCTAAGGAGCTTCGCCCCTAAAAGGAAAGATTATCTCATCGGCGCCGGTCCTATGCCAAGTTTTCTTCTCACTGATTTCATGCTGCGTCCATATTTTACTCCTTGCTCAATCTTTTACACGTTATAATTTCGAATACCCCTTACTTTCTTCTTGTTGATCAGTTTCAACAGTCCAGTGAATTCTATCTGATCTCTCGAGTTTGACATTTTCATGTTTTGCCATTTCTGTATTAGGTCCTTTGTTACTTGGGAGAGCTTACCTACTGGTTGCCCTTGGTGCCTTACTTCCCACTTCTATTGCTGCTTCTGAGATCAGCCTAGTTACGGTTCCATTCATTACCTCTGTGTTGTCTTCCCCTTCCTGTTCTAAAGCTGCCTATTTATTTGCGAGCACAAGCCTGAATTGGTCTGCTTTTACCGTTATTGCGTTAGGTCGGCCTGTTTCTTCTTGACTAATTTTATTCTTTCTCTCTTCAAATTGAGAGAAATCCTTGACTTCACTATCCGATGGTCACTGCACTTTACCCTGCTTCTACATCTTGCACTATGCTGGGATCGGCACAGAGCATGAAATCTATTTCATTCTTTGTTTCTCCATTAGGGCTTTTCCAGGTCCACTTCCTGGTGCTGCGTATCCTGAAGAAGCTATTCATTATTCGGAGCCGATTCCTTTTCGCGAAATCAATCAACGTCTCTCCTCTAGTGTTCTAGAATCGATGCCGTCGTTGCCAATTGCTTGCTCACCAGCCTGCTATTGCTCCACTTTTTCATTGAAGTCTCCCATGACAACAGTATACTGAATTGGCACCTTTCCCATTGCTAATTAAACATTTCATAAAACGGTTCTATTTCTTTATCATAGTGACTGGAGGTTGGGGCATAGGCTTGTACAACCTTCATTCAATACCTCGTATTCAGCTTTATTACCACGACTGCTACCCTCTTATTAAGGCTGTAAAATTCATAATTGTTGCCCGCTATGCCCTTATGGACTATAAATACTGCTCCTAATTCCCTCTTATCTGCAAGACCTCTGCAGCAGAGGACGTGGCCGTTAGTCAGCGCTGTGTAAGCCTCACCAGTTGTAACCTCACTGAGGCCATTAACATCCCAGGCAATAGCCGATGATTCTTCAAACAGCCCTAGCTGCTAAGCTAGCCTCATTCGATAGGGTGCGTGTGTTGAACGTTGCCAGGTTCAGTTTCCAGTGGCGGCCTGTCCGGACGCACAGATTCTTAGCCCCCTCTGCCACGTCACAGGCCTGACCGCCGCCTTGTTCTGGTGCTCCGCAGCCGCTGGTGACTGAGGGTCATTGGTTAATTGTAGGAGTCGTCAGGGAGGTAGTGGCCGAATACTGCACCAGAGAGGCCAATTTCTCGATACACTCGATACTTCCTTTCTATTTATGATTCCCGCACGGTGCCACGGGGCCCTAAACGCTATGGTGTTGAAATAAATTCATACAGCCGCAACATTCATATGGGGACGGATTACCAGCAAAGCTCTTTAAACTGAATACATGGGCTGCATACATAATGAAATCATACATTTTAACAGCGAAGATGTTTAACGTGGGCGTTTGCCGTCTGGTGTAACGCCGAAATGTGGGCCGATCCGGGAGGTTGTGCAGAAAGGGTCCAAGCGCAATGGCACATACCCCTGTGAACTAGCGAAGGTGTTTAAGCCTCACACAGCTGGTGCGAGGCGTTACTAGGCGACGCACGTGACGTCATCGCTCGGCGAGGTTACCACCCTCTCCCAGGTTACCCTCGCCACAGCCAAGCATTTCGGAGCCTCACCGCGGCCGCACCGCCCTCGCCACATGCGCGCGCCGCAACAGCCGCGCCACAGCTGCAGATATGACGTCACTGCACAGGATAAAAGCTCCGTGTCCTGTTTTTTCCTCTTCTGTCACGCCAAGAACATCGCCGTGATTATGGGATGGCCGAAGAGGATCGTCACTCCAAAGGAAGAGGAAGCGTGGCGCGAAAAGCGGCGTGCCGCTACCCGACAGAGGGTTAGAAGACTGAGCGCCGACCCCGAGTATCGCGCCGGCCAAGCGGCGGCTAAGCGACAGCGAATCGCGGAAGATCCGGAGTATCGAGCCCGTGAAACGGAGCGAACCCGTTTGTGCGAGCAGAGGCGTCGCGCCGAAAAATCAGCGGCAGCTCCACACTAAGTGTCGCGAAGACTGGGCAAACAGCGAAGCTACTGGCCCTCCCCTAGCACGACCACCACCACCAGGTGAAACAAAACAAAATAAAATCACAGTCGAAGCTAAGTCAAAGCCAAGAACCAACTAAGCCAAAGCCAAGCAAAGCAAAGTTAGAGCGAAGAACCAGCCAAGCCAAACCAAGTTAAGCAAGTTCAAAGCCAAGAACCAGCCAAGCAAAACCAAGTTAAGCAAAGTGAAAGCTAAGAACCACCGAAGCCAAACGAAGTTAGTGAAAGGAAAGCAAAGTTTAATCTAGCTGGTGGGGGCGCTAGGAAAGGGCAACCAGCTTCGCTGTTCACCCATTCTTCGCACCACATAGTGCGAAGCTGCTCTGATTTTTTTTTTCTTTCATTGTGGCAGCACATTACGCCGGAAAGACGCCGCCGCGGTCACCTCACCTCCCATGCGTCTGCCGCAACCGCTGCTGCATCCGCGCCGGAACTCCGACGCGCGTGACAGTAACCACTGAAGCGCAGGCCCCGTGCGCAGGCGCTGTCTCCACCCTCTTTCCCCCTCTCCCTTACCTGTCTCCATTCCTGTCCACGCGCCCTAATATACAGACGTAAGCCGCCGAGGTTCCCCCAATGGTAACGCATGCCGGGATGCATACGGGGGCTAGAGGTAAACAGCTTTGCTGAAAAAGTGGATAAAATAGCCTTTGGCACAGTGGAATGTGTGACAACCACCACGAAGCACTCGATTGTGTTTTTTTTTTTTTTTTTCGGGAATCTGCTGCCTGCGTTCGTAGTTTGTATGCTCCATAAGAAGCGGGGCCAGAGTGGATGCCTTTGTTGGACGCTTGCACGTGCATGCCTGACTTTTGAACGTGCTTTCAGTCACCTTAAATTTCTATAACGCTTTGTTTTTTCTTGTTTTGCTGAAGATTGTGCTACCATGTAATAAAGAGGGGAAAGAAAAAAATATTTAGCCCAGTTGGTAAGACAGTAGCCTTCTGAGCGTGGGGTTGTAGGTTTGATGAAGCTCCCTACCGTCAACGTTTTCCCTTTCGATTTTATCGTTTCTTTTATACGGCATATTTAAATGCGATGCATTTGTTGGCGAACATTTGCAACTTTGAGAGTATCTCTCTATGTATGTATGTATGTATGTATGTATGTATGTATGTATGTATGTATGTATGTATGTATGTATGTATGTATGTATGTATGTATGTATGTAGGTATGTATGTATGTATGTATGTATGTATGTATGTATCTATCTATCTAACTTTTTTTCTTATTAGCGAATCGTTATACGTGACAGAGGGACGGGTTTTGTCGTTGGGTAGGCCTAGACATGCTTACATATTTAGTATTAATTACATATTAATAAGCACCGCATTGTTCTTTAAGATTTGGCATGTAGTACGAGCTCATTATGAAAAGGTGTAGGCGACGCAACATGACCTCAATATCCTGTTTTCAAGTAGGACTGGAAATTTTAGTAGATAACACCAGCACATCGGTTCAGGTACGCCCGATTCTCCACATCGCCATTGGAGCCAAACAGCCGCGTCTTATGCCTGTGTGAAGTCTAAAGCAAACACCCTCCTCGGACTACTTTCATGGGTGATGTTTTTCAATGCAAATTTCAGAGCGCGCCGCACACTCGCAAAATAAGAGGATACCTGCGAGTATTTGATGCAAAGAGTAAGTCTTTTATCTAACGGCGCATGCACTGGGCGCTTAGTAGTAAACAATGTGTGATGTAAATGTGACGAAGCTCCTTAGAAGCAACGGACCCCTCCATTCGTGGTCATCCGAGTACGACGAAGCGTTCGCAAGGCTCCGTCGTTTGCTGACGTATCCTCCTATTTTGCGCCACTACGACCCAACGACACCTATTGAGATACACACGGATGCCAGCGGATGCACACGGATGCCAGCGCAACACAAACAAGGCTTTCCTGAATATGTTATGGCATATGCGAGCCGTACGCTTACTAAGGCCGAGACCAATTACACCTTCACGGAAAAAGAATGCCTGGCGATCATCTGGGCGCTTACTAAGTTCTGGCCCTATTTGTATGGTCGTCAATTTTATGTCGCCACGGACCACCATGCATTATGCTGGTTGTCGTCATTAAAGGATTTCTCCGGCCGTCTCACCCACTGGGAACTTCGCTTACAGGATTACCATATCCGCATACTGTACCGCAACGGACGCCAGCATGCTGACGCTGACGAGCTCTCACGTTCTCCCTTGCCTGACGACAATGCCTGCTGCTCACTATCCCAGCTTCACGTTTCTTCCATCGACATTGGGACCGTCGCTTCCGAGCAGTGCAAGGACGCCTGGTTTGCCTGCATCATAGACTTCCTTGCTGATCCGTCATTGCAGCCAACCACTCGTGCGTCGCGCCGTCAAGCTCGCCATTTCACCATTCGCGACGATCTGCTTCACCGACACAATTACACCTCTGACGGACGCCAGTGGTTATTAGTAGTACCTCGAAGCGTCCGTCCTGAAATCTGCGCAGCCTTCCACTCTGATGCACAGTGTGCACACTCGGGACTTTTCAAAACCTACCAGCGCGTTCGACAACGCTACTACTGGCGAGGAATGTACAAATACGTTCAAAAGTTCGTTCGCTAATGCCCTGACTGCCAGCGTCGGAAATGTTCACCCCAGCTCTCGCCAGCTAGTCTGCCGCCTCTACCCTGCCCTAACCGGCCGTTCGGCCGCGTTGGAATAGATCTGTATGGACCACTTCCTTTGATATGAGCTGGTAACCGCTGGGCCATTGTTGCAGTCGATCACCTCACACGATACGCCGAAACGGCCGCCCTTCCGGCAGCTACAGCGCATGACGTTGCCACATTCCTGCTTCGCCGATTCATTCTGCGGCATGGTCCACCTCAAGAATTGCTCAGCAATCGCATACGCGTCTTCCTGTCGGAGGTAGTTGAAACCATTCTCAAAGAGTGCCACGTTGTTCATCGCACAACTACGGCGTACCACCCCCAAACGAATGGCCTCACGGAACGCTTCAACCGAACGTTCGGTGATATGCTTGCAATGTACTTCGCCTCCGACTACACGAACTGGGACGTCATCCTACCCTTCGTAACCTACGCGTATAACACTGCTACGCAGACCACCACTGGGTTTTGACCCTATTTCTTACTGTATTGTATGGTCGGCACCCTTCGCACACCATCGACAGAATTCTGCCGTATCGGGCGGATGCATCCGAGCTCTTGCCTATTTCTGCCACGGTCAGACATGCAGAAGAGTGCCGCGACCTCGCTCGGGCTTTTACTATACCGACGATCAAGAGCGCCAGAGGAGCACTCGTGGTGACGCCACTTTCACGGCCACCTTCGATCCGGGAGCGCTCGTGTGGCTCTCAGTCCCTTTCACTGCCCCTGGCCCTTCAAAACTGGTTGCGAAGTATGAAGGCCCTTGTCGTGTCATCGAACGCGCATCTCTTGTGAACTATGTGATAGAACCAGTAGAGCCATCTTCATACATGCGCCGCCGTGGACGAGACATTGTCCATGTCGACCGTCTAAAGCCTTACTACGACCCGCTCATAGTGACAAACTGTTAGGTCGCCCGACGGCTCGCTTATCGCTCGCGGGGGTGATTGTAACGAAGAAGAGAGACGCCAGTTGGTTCAGCGCTACTGGATCAAAACGCTAGTGGGTCGAGAGCTCTTGATCGGCAATGGCTCTCGTGCTTGGAAGCTGTTACTGCGCTGACCGTTGAAGTTGCGCTCAGGGGACGCTCAGGGAGGAGACGTTTAGCTGCGGCACCAAGTGCCTATTATATCAGAGGCTCCGGCAACAGTCACCAACGCCGCCCGCATTTTGTGCGAACGCGGGCAAAACGCCGACGGCGTCGACAACAGTTCTGCGTGTTGCAGGTGCTGCTGCATGTCCAAGTTTATACAGCTGATAAAGCTACTATTACTACTGCGTATAGCTCTCTACAAATTTGCTATCGCCATTGATGCTTCGTCTTTCAGGAGAAACTGCGACAACTTTTTTTCTTAATATCACGCTTTTCCTCTTTTTTTCCTCTCTGTTTGCCAGCGCGGTCGCTTGAACCCCGGTGCCACGGTGGCAGCCATGGCGCCGGGCGCCGACGTGAAGCGGCGGTCTACTGCTCCAGTCAGGTAGACAGCTCCCTCCCTGGTAGTGAGATTATATTTGGATCATCAAAACAGTGATGCGTTTATAATACCAGCGATCCCAACAGCAGGCTAGTCACCACCAGCCCAGCGTTTTCTCCGTCAACGCCGCCTCCATTCCAACGGCGGCGGCTAGAAACATGGTACGCGCGAGCGGCGCAGCGTGGCGCCAGCGGTCGAGCGCTGTATCTACTAGCAATTTGAAATACGGGAACCGATGCGGGGACTATGTGGAAAAAATAGTGTACGGCGCGTATGTATATTTATAATTACCTGTGTAGCCGAAATAGGCTAATAAAAATGGGGGGCAAGGAATTTCTGATTTGCCCTCGTATGTAAATATCGCAAAGAACTCGAAATATGTTAGATCCCCTTGGTAGACACATCACATTTCTGAAAGGCACCGGACTGGCCAACTAATGGTGACACATTCGTGACGTGAAAAGACACGCTTTGGTTGAGAGCTTGCCCGTCAAGGGCTTCTCACGCGCTACATAGTACAGGTGTGGAAGATCGAAGTGCACACTGCGTCGAATACGAAACGAGGCGCTTGCGTCACACGAAATCATTATTGATTATTTGCATCGCACGTCGTTCATTTCTAAACGTCCTGTGCATTGCTCAGATAAAAGACTTACTCTTTGGATCAGATCCTTGCAGGTACACTCTTAATTCACGAGGCGGCGACGCAATACGAAAGTTAAATTGGAAAACATCATATAGGAAAGCAGTCCGATAAAGGTGTTTGCTTTACAGAACACAAAGGCATAAGCGCGTATTGTTTGACTCCAACGCGAGTGAATCGTAGTCGAGGTGGAAGGAACTTGGGGGCACGTTTGAAATCCAGAAACTATTTCTTCTATTTTACATTCTTGAGTAGCGTGACCTGCAGTGACGGGTCCTACTGTGTGTTCTACTTTATTCTTTGAGATTTGTCATCTGCTCTTTCTTTCCTCTTTCCTCCCCTCCTCCCTATCTTTCATTTCTATGTTTGTCTCCTCCTTTCTGAAGAGTAGGCAGGCGTTGTGCCCCTTCCGGTGGCACTTGCCAGCTTTTCTCCTCACTTTCCTTTTCCTGTGTACATGTTTTCAAATCAAATAATGATAATAATAACCGATATCTGATGTATCCGATTAAAAGCGATTAAAAGTTTCGTCTTCCTTTAAAAACAGGATAATGACGCCACCTTGTCGTCGGCTACGTCTTTTCTCACGAACTAATACATGCAGGCTCCTGTATGTCTCGCTGCGACTATTCGAAAAAAAAAAGAAAAAAAGCACCAGCCCTTTCCCTGTCGAGGAAATTGGGGTAAGCGAAGCTTGTAGTGTGTGTATCAGACCTTCGTCAGGGTAACGTTCGGAAGCCGTCGCCTCGGGATTCTCTGATCGTCGCTGACGGCGGGCCTCGGCTTCGGAAGCCCTCGCCTCGGCATCATCGGCTCTTCGCCAGGACAAAAATAAACTAAAAAAATAAATGAAGTTCTATTACAACACACCAGATCATTGACCTCGTTTTAATGACGTGCTAATGATACACGCTCAGAAAATGCACTCAAGTGGATGTCATGGGCGACATTTTCATGACTACACTAATTAGCACAAATAAAGACCGGGAAGTAAACTGTACGTTCACTTGTTGTCTTTAAAGACACAGAAGACCATCTTGGAAGTGTTATTGGACCAGCGCACGATGTGCGATCGGTCAGAGTCGTGAGACGTCGTTCGAACAGCAGCAGGCAATGAACGGTACCATCCTTTGCCAATTAAGACTTATTTACTTCTCCCCTCGGTGGCATCGGGTGCCACACCATAGGACGCACAAAAAACCAACGGGACTGCTGCGCACACCATACACTGCGAGCGAGTACCAGTAGCGCGAGTCTGCCCACACCGGCCACCATTCGTCGGTCAGAAATCGAAAGCTCGAAACCCAGCAGAAGACCCAGCTCTGACGGAAGGGAAAAGAACCGCCGCTCAACACGGAAGGGTTCGGCATGGTTCAATCAAGGAGAGAGAACCGGCTTCCTCACTCCGAAAGAACCGCCGCTCACTTACTGAACCACGGCTCAATCGCTCTTCAAAAGAGTCGCTCAAAAGATCCGGCTCGTTCCTGAGCACTCTCTAGGAATGGTTCCTCACGCTCACTGAACGAGAGAGAGCCCAGCCGGCTTCCTCTCTCCGAAAGAACCGCCGCTCACTTACTGAACCACGGCTCCCTCGCTCTTCAAAAGAGCGGCTCGCTCCTGAGCGCTCAGGAGCGAGCCGGATCTTTTGAGCCGCTCTTTTGAAGAGCGAGGGAGCCGTGGTTCAGTAAGTGAGCGGCGGTTCTTTCGTTCTTCAGCCGAAGGCGAGGGGGTGAATGCGACTCTTGCGAGGAAGGGCGGGAGGGCAGTTGCTTTCTCGTACCGCTAACAGATGGCGCGGAAGTCGCACCCAGCAGAAGAACCGGCTCTGACTGAACGCATCGGAACGGCTCTCTGAACGCGAGAGAACCGGCTCCCTTTCTCCAAAAGAACCGCTGCTCATTTTTACTGAACCACGGCTCACTCGTTCTTTAAAAAGAGCCGCTCGCAAGATCCGGCTCGCTCCTCAGCGACCCATCTCTAGGCTGTATGGCCTAGTGGTTACGACGCTCGCTTTGGGACGGGAGTACGCGGGTTTGAATCTTGTCTCGGCAAGAAGTTTATTTTCTTGGTATCATCATTTCCTTCTTTATTTTCTCTCTGTTTGGTGGCGCGGTAGGTTGTGCCCCGGTGCCGCGGCGGAAACCGTAGCCCGTGGTGCCGAAGCGAAGCGGCGGTCGTTGGGGTGTTGCGGAGCGCAGCGCAGCGGAGCGCAGCGCAGCGTGCTCGGCGTGGCAGCAGCAGCGAGCGAATTCACCTTCATTGTGCGTCTCGCTTCAACGCGAACTAAGCGTCGAATGCACAGCGCCTGCGAACACATCGCAGAACGCACAACACATCGCAGAACGCTTTGAAGATGACGCCCGAGTGACCACGCACTGTGTCCACATCGCAGACCGCTTTCCAGATATGGGCGCCCACGTGGCGTACGCAGCAGGGCCGTATATTGTAGCGATGCCTTTCCGATGCTTATGCCTTTTCGCGCTTGGTCAGTGGTCAGAGTGACGGTCCGCTCACGTTATCAACGGGATCAGCCGGCCGTGAGTGGTAGATGATAAAACAAGTACAGAATAAAGCACAACGCATCGCTACAAAATACCGGCCCAACTGCCGGTAGTTTGACCTTGGCTGACACTGGAACTCAGATTTACGGAACCAGGCATTTCCTGGGTTGTACTTGGAGTAGTAGAGCTTCCGCTCTAAGAGTGCAAATTTGCATTCACTTATGGGGATGCGAGCTGCTGCAGCGACGTCGCTAGCATAAACTTGTGTCGCCGCCTGCTTGCAGCTGCAGGAAGCAGCTGGGGTGAATTCTAGGGTTTTACGTTCCAAAATCACGATATGAGTATGAAGCATGCCGTAGTGGGGGTCTCCGGAAATTTGGACACCCAGGGGATCTTTAACATGCCCTATGTGCCCCTTACACGGGTGTTTTTGCATTTCGCCCTCACCAAAATGCGGTCGCCGTGGCCGGGATTTGATCCCGCGACATCGTGCTTTGCAGCGCAACACATAACCGCTAAGTCGCTAAGAGGTGGGTGCAAGTGTACAATAAAGACATCCACTCCGACGCTGTTTCTTGTGCGGCGTACACACTACGAACGCCAGCAACTAAATATCCACGCTTACAGAAGATGAATATTATGGGGCAAGCACCTAGCGACATTATGCTTCTCTAGGAGCACACCGGAAGTCGGCCTCAGGCAACCGGAAGTTGAGGTGTCTCCGAAACTATAAGAATAATAAAAACCCATCTAAAAGGAGGAAATGGTTCGAGAGGTGTATAGGATATATATGATATAGGAGCATACGTTTAGTTAAGGAAAGGGTCAATTAACCGTGAAGTCTTTCTCATCGTTTTGATGATTCACTGTCATCATCAGCAACGGCTCGAGCGTCGTTGTCTTCTTCCACAGTTGGCTCCTTTGCCGCGCATCATTCCAGCGTATAATTTCACTTCTCTACTGTCGTCGTAATAGGGAGGCCGCGTTTAAGGGGTTATGAGCCATTATTTAAGAGGGTTTTAGCTATTCATTGTTCGTGTCATCAGGCGCGCTGCGACGGCGGTTAATGACACGTCGTCAGTTGCTCCTCTGGGTGTTGTAGGATAAGGACGTGTATTAACCTAAGGTATAGGAACTAGCTTCATTAAAGAGATTTGCAGGGAGCATTAAGGTCGCCTAAAGTTTTATCCGAACCATATCAATATGGTGAACCGGTGGTACGAAACCAATGTCAAGGGAGGAGAGTTTCTATGAAGGCTTTGTGGATAGATTTGGTGATCGCGGAGTAACAGCCATCTCTAGGACCTCATGTAAAGCCAACTTAGAGCCTTGTAGACATTAACAAATTCCGATTTTGCTGAAATTTAATGACAAAGACGCCACACCCCGATCCGTTTCGGTCGGGGCGTTCCTTTACCAACCGAAAGGCCTCCGATCTCGGAGGTTTCATGCGCTTCGCGTCGCACAACACGTACAGATAAGCAGTCAATGGCATGATAAAGAGAGATTAGGGGTTATATGGGTCTCATCACGATTGAGGATGGTTCGAAGCAGACAGATAAGGTGCTAAATATCAATAATGGTTTATAATGGTCAGAGCAATTCTGAAAAGGTTGATAAGGACCGATCAGAGTCGATAAGCGTCGGATGGTGTCCGATAAGGTTAATAAAACAGATAAGGAATGATAAGGATCGCATCGATTGCGATAACGTTGATAACGACCGATAAGGGTTGATAAGGGTTTATACTAGTCGCATCAACATGAAAATATTGATAATGACACAGGGCTGCGTGGAGCTGAGCAAGTGGCACAATGGTTGCGCATACTTAGACAACTCCACTGGAGTTCCAGCCCTAATTTTTTTTTTTATTTCATCGGTACCTCAGCGGCTTGGTGAAACCATACGAGTGAGATTAGTTTTAGCGAAAGGCAGCGACTGTAAACCAGCATGTACTGTACTTAACCATTCTGACGAATAAAGCAGCACAGCTAAGCCGCATGGTTGCTGGGTTCTAATGCAGCGGTTGTTCTGACTGCTTTGTTTGAGGAGGTCACGCTAATAAGGAATAAAAATAAGAAGCTGGGACTCACCCTATATTATGGTGATCCGGATGAACAAGAGACGGTAATTTACGTGGGCGAGGTGAGTACGGGGTTTCCCGATGTGTACCCAAATTGAAGTGATGGCACTTTTATGTATCTATCCCAAACCTTGGGGGGGAAACACGTATGAATTGGCCTTAGGCGTGGGTCTTAAATGCGTAAGTGTCGACGCCACAATAGCATAAGAGGGATTATTGACCAGCTGCCTGATTCCCAGCTGCCTGCCACACGACGACTACGGTTAAGAATGATATATTTTCGTAGAAATCAAACAGCGCGAAACGAGCGAAGGACAATAGACTGTTTAGCGAAGTTTGGTTTCAACGATGTTAACCTACCGACTCGCCCTAATAGGTGGTGTCCGAATCATTGTCTTCTCATTGTTTATCTAAGAGTAAGTTAAATAGAGTCAAACCTCGTTATTACGAAACGGTATATGGCAAAATACTGTATCTACAAAGGAAGGAAAGTTCCCCTGGAAATCCCTATAGAAATTCACAGTGAAGTGCATGCACTAATGAATATAACGAAGAAATGGATATAAAGAAATAATTCTCGCGTGCCCTTCAACATCATTATAACTTGGCTTTTGCTTTGTAAGAACGCTGTACCACATGGTGAAAATTGAGCCCTAAACTTCTCAAATGTGTTATATTTACTAGCGCTAACAGTGGCCAAGAACTGTTCGGCGAAGCTGGACTGAAAAAAACTTTATGTCGTTGTTTTGCTAAGAGAAGGGTGGCTGAACGTCATCGAATGCAAGAACCTCCTGAGAAGGGCAGATGTGCTTATGCCTAGAATGGAAAAAAAAGAAAGAATGACAAACGTGAACCGAATTCGAAAAAAAGTAACAGATAATCCGGAGAAATTCAAGCTACAACAAAAAGCAAAGAGCGGGAGATTACCGCCGACAGGGCACCTCACAGCTTAGTTGCTGACAAATCAATGCAAACCATTACGCAAAATAAAGCAGAACTGGCCACAGAGGACAATGCAAGAGCATTGAAAAATATTATGCGAGTTAAGAGATTGAATGCAGGAAAAACAGGCACTGGGCTCATGAAATGCCGATCCATGTGGTGCGGAAGTTGTTTAGATATGTAATCAAGCTGGCGAGATCAAATTGATCATAGGTATATGACAACAGTCATCGCATTGACTGGAAAAAGAAAAGACACAAAAAAAGGAGCGGAGGGGGGTCTCTGCAGTGAATAAGAATGGAGCTCAACCAGATGAACATTGGCCTTCTGCCCTTTTCTAGGGTAAGATGCGAGGGGATATAAAGATAGAAGGCATAGGGTGAATTTTACACATAGTCATCGAATATATGGCACAGGTACTTAACAAGCAATAGCATTCGCTGGTCTGTCAGTATGCGAAGCTCTTGTGACTGATTGGTCCCGCACGAAAATGAACCTTTTGCAGAACTGTACACCCCAAACAATGATCAAGAGCAAGTTCGGAACCGGAGGCAATATTGATTCAGATAATAAGAAAAGCAATTACTTTGTTCCTATGCTCTCATCTGTGCATCTTACTTGTTCGTTTTTAAAGATTGATCCAAGAAGCGTTGCTGCGAAGGACGGAACACTACAGGAAGACGACCAAAAACTCCACGTGAGTAAAATGCTGACAACTTACTCCTTTTATAGTTAGTGCTCACGAGTAGGTTGGGGGGAAGATTTTTTTAATTGAAAAAATTACAGCAGAACCCAGCGTTCGTGTTGTCTATACGTCTCCCCTCTGTGTCCCGTTTGTTTCGCGCAGGCAAAATGAATCGAGAATCTCTCAACCAACTAGCCCAATTAACAGCGCGGTTTACAGAGCGGTGACATATTTTCCTACAACGGTAAGTAGGTAATAGTGGCTATAAAGTTTCCTCAGTAAATATCGCGTACCCTGTAGCCAGAGAAACGGAACCGTGTTTGTCAGTGCGAAAATTCATGAAATTCCATCCTAGCTATGGTGGCTAAATAGCAAATCCATCGGCCAGAAGAAAAGAAGGAAGTTGTTTAGTGTGTAGAGATATCAGGATGGTATTGAATAATCACTGTTTTAGTAATGTTCAAGCCCCTCAGTCAAGAAGTTTCCTGGTCACTCGCATAATTGTCGATTTGTTGTAGGCGGCCGTGTACTGTTGGTCAAAATGGGGGAAGGGGGGGGAGAGGGGAGGGGGCCGCTGAGTCTGGTTTTGCAAGGGAGTGCCAGTGTTGCGGTTTATATTTCCAGAGCATGTGGGTGACGTTGGAGTGCCCGTTGTTAGTGCTGATGTATAGACACGCGTGAAGTTATAACCCCTGAAGTGCAGGCCCTATCACCACACTCTTTCCACCTCTCCCTCACCCGCCTCCACTCTGTACGTAAGCCGCCCAGGTACACCCCGTGGAAATGCATGCGGGGTATGCATACGGGGGCTAGAGGTAAACAGCTTTGCTGTAAAAGTGCATATAATAGCCTTTGGCAAAGTGAAATGTGTGGCAGGCTCTCTGAACCACAGCGAAGCATTCGGTCATATTTTTTTCAGGAATCTGCTGCCTACGTTCGTAGCGTGTATGTTTCACAAGAACCAGCGCTGGTCTAGATGCCTTTATTGGACGCTTGCACCTGCTTGCCTTACTTTTGAGTGTGCTTTCAGTCACCTTAAATTTCCATAGCGCTTTGCTTTTCTTGCTTTGCTCAATATTCTGCTCTAATATAATAAAGAAAAAAAGGTGTTTAGCCTTGTTGGTAAGACACTAGCCTTCTGAACGTAGCTAGGGTCGTAGGCTTGAAACTCCCCACCGTCAACGTTTTTCCTTTCGAATTTCTTGTGTTTCTTTTATGCTGCATTTTTCTTATTAGCGATTCGTCTCACGTGACAAAGGGACGGGTTTCGTCGCTGGGTAGCCATCGAAATGCTTACGCATTTAATATTGTTTACTGTTCTCACCAGTAAATAAATATAAAAGAACAATAGCAGGCACCCTTCTGCGTTGGCGCGGATGAGATAAGCTATAACAGTTTTCTGCAGTATCGCCTTGTTCTTTTTTTCAGATTTAGTATGAAGTACTTGAGTGTGGAAAGGCGTAGGCGACGCCAACATGGCTTCATTATTTTTTTTAAGAGAGCAGGGTAGGGAAACATTACACACACAAAAAAAAACATCGCTTTTTTGTTTGTTAGAGATTTGGGATTTCCAGTCTTTCCTGGGCAATGCTGACTGTGTCATTTACGGGTGCGCGATTTATTTGCCCTGAAAATAACGTTTTCCAATGCCAAGATGACGTCCGCGCAAGCCCCCTTTTACACATATACGTGATTTGTACCACTCCTGTGTTGAAAAAACAAACATCAGAAATGAGAACGCAAGCTTTCTCTAGGTTTACGCGAATGGTTCTTACTCGACTGACACAGCAAAAAGCTGCCTAGCTTTCCATTTTTAGCCAAATCCTTAGACGCTGTCGGTATCACTTCAATGCTAATTATCTCAAAACTTCATTTTTTTCGACCTTTGACTCTTTTTGTGTGGAACCACAAAAGCTATGAGCATAATTTTTTCCCACTACCATGACAACACAAGGGACAGACTACTGAACTAGAATTATGAAAATCAACCAAGGAAATTTTGTCTGACAAGCCGTTTATTGTCCATTTTGGCTTTAAATTTGGTAAGGTGCACTAAAAAGAAATGCAAAAAAGAATTAAACTATATATAACAATCATTCTAGTTCAGTACCGAGAGCAGAGATAGCTTAATACAATGTTACCAAAATGAATCTGTTAAGCCTAGCAGATGTTGAGAAAAAAAATTACACCATCTTCCCGTAGCGGAACCCTGAGTAGTATGCGAAGCAGCCATGGGCGGGTCGACTCGAAGTTCGGGATCGGCCTGTCGCCGCTGCCGTTTCGTGGCAGCGGCTCGAGCCCTCTTCTCCGCGGCGCTGTCCACTGCGCTGACACTGGCGTTGACCCAGGCACGGTCCGTGGCACTCATCGCGGCGTTGCGGGAGGAGAATGAGAGGAGCGGAGCGCGCACGCGCGTCATTATACCGCGAGCTAAGTGGCACCCCCCAGCGGAGTATGCAGGGCCTACCGTCGTGCCTGTAAACCTAAGCTGCTTCGCATTATCGCGCGCGGAGCCGCAGGTGTTGCCATTCGTTGCGGAATCCGGAGAAGAGAGGAGCGTCGGAGGGGAAAGGAGAGAATGCCGAGAGGAGAGGACATGAGACAAAGAGAGGAGGGGGAGGAGGATGCGCGTGCGCTATAGGGGTGTGGACGCCGTACGAGAGAGGAAGTGAGACAAGGAGATGAGAGGACGGGGGAGGAAGATGCGCATGCGCAGTAGGGGTGTGGACGCCGCACGGCGGGTGGATGGATGGAGGGAGGGACATAGCCCCGACCATAAGCTGCTTCGCATCTAAAAACGGCAAAGTTTGCACTAGACTGCGCAAAGCTCGAGACACGGCGAAGCTGGCCGATTGATTTCGTCATAATCTAAGAGATACCAGGCATAACCATGCTCAAATCTGGCATAGCCAAGGCCGAACCTAGCTGCTACCAAGTTCAACCTAGCTACTACCAGGAGACGCAATCGATCGGCCAGCTTCGTTGTGTCTCGAGCTTTGCGCGGCCTAGTGGAAGCATTGCCTCCCCATTACTACGACAGAAGAGAAGTGAAATTGCACGCTGGGATGATTAGCGGCCACGCCGCCAGCTCTGAAAGAAGACGACGACGACGAACGCGGGAGCAGTGGCACGAGCGCATCCCGAGCACGAGTTCGAGCTCTAACCGCGGGGCGCCAACAAGCCAGCTGCGGAGGAAGGCGACGACGCTCGAGCCAATGCTGATGATAATAATTTCGTGAAACGCGCACTTTTTACGGCTGGCTTAAACAGCTTCGCTGTCAAAAGGGTCACATACATAAGCTATAATACATGGGAGGAATATGGCCTACTCTGTTTCCTTAGAGAAGGAATGGAAATTTCAATATTTTACATCAGGATATCGGTTAACGAATCGAGGCAAACTCTGATCGTCGGATCGTCTTTGGAGCCAAAGAGTCACGTCTTATAACTGTGGTATATCTACAGCCAACACCCGTCTCGGACTACTTTCCTGGGTGATGTTTTTCAATACAACTTTCTGTACGCGCCGCAAACTCGCGATTTGAGATTGTGCCTGCAAGCATTTGATGTAAAGACTAAGTCTTTTATCTATGTGTTCTAGGAGCACTAGGTGAGAGATGTTGGGAGAATTCGCAGATAGGAATAGGCTCCGAATAATGAATACCTTCTTTAGGAAGCGCAGCAACAGCAAGTCGACCTGGAAAAGCCCTAATGGAAAAACAAGGAATGAAATAGATTTCATACTCTCTGCCGATCCCAGCATAGTGCAGGATGTAGAAGTGTTAGGTAAGGTAAAATGCAGGGACCATAGGTTAGTGAGCTGTAGGATTTCTCTCAATTTGATGAGAGAAAGAATAAAGTTATTCATGAAGAAACAGGCCAACCAAGATGCAGTAAGGGTAAAAGCAGAGCAACTTAGGCTGGTACTCGCAAACAGATATGCAGCTTTATAACAGAAAGATAAGTACAACATAGAGGTAAAGAATGAAACCGTAAATAGGTTCATATCAGAAGTAGCAATTGAAGTTGGAGGTAAGGCACCAAGGCAACCAGTAGGTAAACTCTCCCAAGCAACAAAGGACCTAATAAACAAACGGGAAAACATGAAAGTGACAAACTCGTGAGGTCAGATAGAATTCGCTGAACTGTCGAAACTGATCAACAAGAATAAAGTAAGGGATATCCGAAAATATAACGTGGAAAAGGTTGTGAAAGCCGTAAAATATGGACGCAGCATTAAATCAGTGAGAAGAAAACTAGGCATAGGACAGCTAGGCGCGGATGAGATAAGCTTTCCTTTTATTGCGATAGCAATTATATGGACACTCAAAAGCAGATTTCTGCCGTCGGCGTCGCCGTCGCCGTCGCCGTGAGGTTCCGTATGACGTCAATGGAGATTAAATCGTCGCCGCGCGCCGAACGCTGTTTGTGCGAGTGAAAGGGCGCGAGGGGCGCGCGCTTTCACGGGGAGTGAACGCACGGCGGGGAACAAACGCGCGTTCTGCGCCGTGCTCCCTTAAGGGCTGCAGAAGTAGGCGTCTCTTTCCTCCTTTACAATCACCATATATGTAGAGCAAACGCGCCTTCTTCCGACGCGCGAGAGGCCGTGGGGGAGGGAAGGGAGGCGACATTTAGCTGCGGCACCAAGTGCCCATTTATATCAGAGGCTCCGGCAACAGTCACCAACGCCGCACGCATTTTGAGCGAACGCGGGCAAAACGCCGACGGCGCCGACAACAGTTCTGCGTGTTGCCGGTGCTGCTGCATGTCCAAGCTTATACAGCTGATAAAGCTAATATCATTACTCCGTATAGCTCTACAAATTTGCTATCGCAATTGATGCTTCGCCTTTCAGGTGAAACTGCGACAACTTTTTTTATGCGGTGCCGCCTTGTTCTTTGAGTATGCAGTCGTTCAGTGTGAAAAGGCGTAGCTCACGCAAACACGGCATCATAATCCCGTTTTAAAGAAGGGCCCAAATTCCAAACAGACGGACATCGCCATTGGAGCCGAAACATGAACTATTATGCCTGTGTGTTGTCTAAAGCAAACACCATCCTCGGACTACTTTTCTGGATGATGTTTTTGAATGCAACTTTAAGAATGCGTCGCAGGCTCGCGAATTAAGAGTATACCTGCAAGCATTTGACGCAAAGAGTAAGTCTTTTATCTATATGTGGGCTGGACGCTTAGCACTAAACAATATCTGCAGCAAATAATATTGCTTTCGTATAACGCCAGCGCCTCCACCTGAGCATCTCTTTCCACGTCACGAATGTGCCACCATTGGACAGTCAGTTCAGTCTCTTGCAGAAATGCGACGTGGTAAAGGGAATCTCTCATATTTCTGTTTAATTTTGGTAATAATATATGATAATTCGATGAAGAAGAAATATGTTTGGGAATTATGGTACAGAACTTTTGAAATGGAGGAACATAATTTTTTTTCTTTCTTCATTTTCATAGATAATCAAGGACAGCTTCGCATATGTTTCTATTTGGCCGTAGCCGAACACCTGCACTGCAAGTGAGACTACTAAAGTACTGCATAAACTCAGTCCAACATCTCGAAAAAAGTGGATTCAACAAAAGTTGCTTTAATAGAGCGGAAAATCGCAGGCAGGATGAAAAACAAGTTATCAATTTTTACAGATTCCTTCCGCGGCCTGTCGTCGCAAGTATACGTATCTCTACGTTTCACGATAACAACAAAAAAAAGAAGAAGAAAAAGACCTCCAATCCTATTCTACAACGTGACCTAAAAAGTGACCGACGTACATTTCACCTCGTCTAGATCGTCCACAAAAGATGGAAACCGTGTCAGGCCTAAATGCGAACCTGCTCCCAAATATTTCATATCCAGGACGTGTCCGTATACTACTAGAACCACCTTTCCGAATCGGTGACGTCGACTGCTTGCCCCTTCCAGATTCGAATTGCTTCCGTAATTTGTTTGCTCGGAGGATTCGAACGCTTGCAACGTCAAGTCTAGGTTGTCAGAAGCCAGTAGTGGGCGCTTGAGGATCCGTGCACTTTTCGGAAGTATTCGCGATATTTTGTTGCTTTGATGATAAGACGCGTTATTTGAAGGTGCCGTTGTTTACTTCACAATTTTGGGAAGTGTTAGGACCGTTCCTTTAAATCGTATCTTGCTCGGACACACAGAGGTATTGCGTTGGTGCGTGTCTCGCACGTGTATGAATAAGACAACAGTGTCTAGAGAAGGGCTTAAAGCGTGCGTGGAAGTATTCAGTAACGAGCTCGAATTTTCGTGTAGTTTCGAGTGCGTAATTTGCAAGATTTTCCTTGTTATTGCGTTAGTGCGGGTCATTTGTGGACCAGAGAAAGAAAATGTTAGAGCATGAATCGTACGGAAGTGGAAAACTTGAGAACCCGAATTCGGCATATGTGGATTATTTTGCGAAGGAAGATTTGACTTCACTGGCCTGTGCATAACTCGCCAGACTTTCGTATAGAATCAATTCTCCGTGTGACACCGGCAACCATGGTCTAGGTGTCGTTCTTATCCAACTTAACGAGAGCGGTGAAGAGCATGCCGTGCTGTACCGCAGTCGAAAACTGACAACGCGAGATGGGCAGTTCAAAAGACACTAAATGCAAAGTCGAGAGCGACCATTGCCATCTTGCCTGGCTGAAGCAAATGGGGGAAAAAAAACGGGAGACTGCTCAGATTGAATACCATTTTGCAGCAATACTAACTTCAAGATTTTGTGTTTAAAAAAACGTGTTTTGCACGCATCACTATCGAAGTTTTGGGGATAGGCAACTAAATTCTGTCTTGCCGAGGGCTGTTCACGACAAAAAGGGAGAGAGACAGAGTAGGGGTAGAACTTTGCAAAGCGATGCGGGGTCCGTAGCGTCTGGTAGGCGTGTCGCTTGGGCACGCCGAACAGAGTGAGTGCGCGTGCGTGCGTGTGTGTGTGTGTGTTTTCCTAGGGAGAAGTGCGTAATGACGCGAGTGCTGGGACTCTAGCTGCAGTGGGTCCTCAGCCATCACCTCGGAAGCGAACCTCGACGCTTCGGGCAACCTGACAGCTGGTCACCCTCAGGTCGAATCTCTTGGTGGCGGAGGAGTCTGTTACGTCTCAACCTGGACAAGCGCCTATCTTGGACGTTTCCAACGAGGCGCTCCATTCACCAGCGCGCGCAGTGAGAGCAATAGGGCGCGTCGCGCAACAAGCGGGCTTGTCGCGCAACCCTGACGCGTAACAGCGCGTTGTCAAGGCTGCTTTCTTGTGGCACCATGCGGGAATCTGAACTAAATAAAAAAGCTCTGATCACATTCCTTCGGTATAGAAAGTTCATACCGACTCCAGCGAATATTGCCTCGACAATTTTTTCACCATGCGAGATATCTACTTCATAGAATTCACAGGAAAGGGCTTAGCACTACGCTTAACATCACGTTTGCTGAATGGGCCATTAAGGCCTCCCATCGCGGATGACTTTGTGGAAGTCACAGAGATAGACCTTCGCAATATCATTTGATCGTTGCCTGCCTCAGTCCCAGGCCCTGATGGCATTTCCAACGCCATGCTAAAAATTTTGTTTCCAGTGTCTCCTGAAGAACTTCTGAACACAGTGAATTATTCTCTAAAAAATGATCGGATTGCTCAAGAATGGAGGACAGCCAAAATAATTCTGCTACTTAAAAAACAGGAAGCTGGCTACAATCTTGACAATATTCGACCTATTTCTCTTACATCAAATATGGTAAACTTACTGAGTTTTATATCAGCGCATGATGGATTCTATATCTCAAAATACGTTTCTGGGCCCAAGTCTAATAGGCTTCCTGCCTGGTCTCTCCATTTAGTGTGTGCATGTAGACTTGGAAAGCTCTATCCAGCTTGCTCGGCATAGAAAATAATTTAGTGCTTTAGTTACTCTTGACGTAGCGAAAGCTTATGACAACGTCGAGTACACACTACTGCTGGACAGATTACAATCCTACATTTTCCGAGATATATAGCGGCATGGAGTTTGTATCTCTAAAAAAAAACCGCAAATTGTATCGTTTTCAAAACGGCTTTCCTTCAGCAAAGTTCGATTAGACAATAGGAGTCCCCAGGGGGCTATTCTGTCTCATGTACTATTTAACCTGTTGAGTCAATTCCACTGGGCCGGTATGTGCATCTTTATGTCTATGCAGACGACATTGTATTTTTCGCGATAGCAAGAGACGTCAATGCCCTTTACCTGTCTTTTCAAGCGTACCTCTGAATTCTAGAGATGTCGCTTCACAATCTTCATCTGTCACTAAACGTAAGCAAAAGTGCAGTCCTGGTCTTTTCACTTTCCTGGCCGTTACAGGTGCCCGGATATCACATATGATGGAAAACTTAACTGGCGTTCTCGCATAGAAATTATTGCAACGAATAGGACACGAGCCGTAGGTTTATTACGTAGAATCAGTAACCGGCGTTCTGGTATGCGAAGTGACATACTAATTATGATCTACCGTGTGTATGTACGACCGATTCTAGAATTCGGCTCTGTTTTGTTTTCCGGAAGTTCAAGATATCAAATAAGACCACTTGTTCTTTTAGAGAGAGCAACTCTTCGACTATGTTTAGGTCTTCTAAATTCGTTAATGTGTTATACCAGGAAGCGCGCTTACTTTTTTTCACACGAGATTCCACATGCTTACGGTTGAAACCTACTTAAGAACTGATGAAGCACCTCTACGACGTACACATTATGATGTATTTATTGGCGAAACAAATTCATTTTTTAGGACACGTCACCACGGTTACATACCGCACAGGTTGTGCTTGTGCAGGCACAATTAGCACCTTTAAATGTTCGCATTCCGTTTGATAGGTCCACGTTGTCACTCAAGATTGAATTTGCAGAGATTTTTCCCAAAACCGCGAAATTGCTGCCCCCAACATATTTGAATGCGCTTTTGCAAGACTATTCGGCCCATTTCACAATAAATGTAATAGCGACTGATGCTTCCTCGTGCGAAGAGAAGGCAGGCATGGGAATACACTCACTATTCCTTGACTGATGACTTGACATAATCATTTATTATCAGCATCGCGCGTGGAACGACTCAGACAGCAGCTCGCTGACCGGCGGTTCGAGTCGCGGCCTTCGACAACCGGGAGCCCTGCAGCCATGCGGACCCGGGGCCAGATTCACAAAGCTTTTCTTTCGCAAGTTCGCTTTGCCATTGCCTGGCCGCCCTCGCTAATTATATGGCCGGCATGCGGATTGGCTAAAATTCTTTCTTACGAAACATTCTAGCGTAAGAAGTTTTTTGTGAATTCTGGACCTGGTGGGTCCAATCTCCCGCTCTGGTTACCTGGTGATCTGGTGGATCTGGATCTGGTGGCCAGCGGTGCTCGCGGCCTGGGACCGAAGAGGCACCACCCGCCTACGGACCACGTGATCCGCAGTGCCCGCAGCTCGCGGCAACACTGCTGGCTAGCCAATGATGACGTGTGCTGCAGCGGCGTGGTGTTCTGCCGGCCTGCTGTAGACGTCTACTGCTGCTACCGCGTCACAGTCTGCTACGTACAAGCCACGTCGGGAGTGGCTGAACAGACGACTGCCTCGCGAAGGCATCCACGACAACCGCCACGGCTACGAAGACGACAGACCGGCGAGTTGGACGGTCGAAGTGTGCTTAGGCACTTGAAGAATTGGAGACACTGTAGACTTTTAGGATTATTATTGTTCTGTTGTTTGTCGAGAGTGTAAATTATCGTGTCTGTTGAATATAGTCTGTGTTGTCCGTGCAAAGCGCTTCATTGCTGTGTCAGTTCTTAAAGATCCTCGGGCCCACTTTATCCATCTTATCACCGTCAGGCTTTCTTCGTCTACTGTGCCATCATCCTAGCGCTTTATCGAGAGACGCAAAATAGAAAAAGAAACAGAAAGCAAAAGTTGAGAAAAAAAGGCCTAGAAGGAAAATGCCTTTCGTTGTTTTTTGTTTATTTCATGCCGTCAGGTTAAGCATACTCCCACCTCCACGCAGCCCATCGAGCGGGGATGAAGACCAAGACCACGAGGACGGCTATGACATTCAATGTAAATCTTTCTAGCTATCTACAATCTATATATATATATATATATATATATATATATATATATATATTATTATTATTTATTTATTTATTCATTTATTCATTTATTTATTTATTTATTTAGGTTATTTTATTCGCCGGGCCAGATGCATCATACAGTGCAGTGGTACTAGAGTAGAAACATATGATTACGTGTAGGCTTTTATAGATTACTGCTAATACAATGCTAGGTTGATTAATACAAAGTGAGGAAGCGACTAACGAGGAACAAAGATGGTTAACAAGTTACCGCAAGTGTGCATACAGACTCCTTTATTACTTTCCCGGAAATACAGTGTCTGAAGCCATGCGAAACTGGTAGCGACCAGCAGTCAACGTCACTGATTCAAAAAGGTGGTTCCAGTCCTGAGCGGTCCGGGGTATGAAGAATTGGGACCAGTTTCAAAATATAGGCATGACACAATTTCCATATTTTGTGCCCGATCCAAACGAGGTGAAAGGTACTTCGTGGAAGAAAAAGTTCGCTTTGCAGAATGGAATTGTAGGGCTCCTTTTTCTTTCTTTTCTTTTTGTTGTTATTGTGAAACTTATCGAGATTAGTATACTTGCGATGACAGGCCATGGAAGACACCTGTAAATATTGATAACTTGTTTTTCTTCCTGCCGGCGATTTGCCGCTCCAGAAAGCAACTTTTGGTGAATCCACTTCCTTCGAGATTTTGGACTGAGTTTATGCAGTACTTTAGTAGTCGCACTTGGAGCGTACGCGCACGGCTACGGAAATAGAAACGTATGCGAAGCCGTCCTTGATGATCAACGGAAAAAATATAATGTTCCTCTATTTTCAAACTTATGTACCATATTTCCAAAACATATTTGTTCTTCATCAGAATATCTTTTAAAAAATAACAGGCGCTTTCTTAAAGAACTATGGTTGAACGCGAAGATTTCGCCCATGCAAACTGAATCAAAATCAAAATCCAAAGCCAACGACCACACAACGAACCCAAGAAACGCTGAGCGACACGAATCCATCCATATGTGATTTGATTTCTTGTTTAGGATTGAATTTAGGAATGAAGACACAATTCGTTAAGTTGCATAGCCTTTATTTTAGATCGTGCAGCCGTTGATTACGCGCACACACTCACACGTTCGCAGACGGCTCTACACTTGCACAGGATTGTCTTGTGATCGCTGCGGTAGGCAGTCAGAGGATATGCGGTTGCCGATACACGGACGGGATCGGCCTGATGGGCGCGATCGCGCTTGGGCTTACGTTCGCGTACGGCAGCCTCTTCTCCCGTGCGCTTCACCCGCGACCTGCCCTTGGTGGCGAACGGGAGAATGCATTGCGTGACGCGCGTAATGCAATGCAGATATAGACAGTTCATCTGGGTAGCGTGGCGTTGCAGTTTCCATTGTTCTTGTCGGTAAAACTGCGAATGTTAACTGTGAATGTAGTTTTCTACGATACGTATGCGCGACGTTCTATTTTGTGCGCAGATGCGCAGATAATTCCATTGTGTAAGTTGGCTTTCCTGCTGTGCGTTTTAGGTGCTCAAGGACGAATCGGTGAGACATAGAAAAGTTCGCTTTAAAATACCGAAAAGAAATCCGAAAAGCGGGCAGACCCCACGCCCTGTGGGAATCGATTTTATGCGAATCAGTGTGCGGGGAGCTTACCAAGTTAACAACACGACCATGCGAGCACAAAGACGTAGGTGGCTGTTTCATCACCTACATGACACGCATGTCATGACAGTTATGTCATGACCTATCATTTATATTCGTCATACACTCTTGTCATACTATGCCAAATTTTGTACATACCAAGTTAACGAGACGGCCGTGAGAGCACGAAGACGTAGGCGGCTAGATAGATACTGTCAAACTGGCAAATGTTCGCTAAGAAATACTTCGCATTTAGTGTGTGAAATTCCCTTTACCACGTCGCATTTCACCAAGAGACGGAACTGACAGTCCAATGGTGACACATTCGTGACGTGGAATGAGACACCGAGGTGGAGGCGCTGGCGTGACACGAAAGCAACA
Organism: Dermacentor silvarum; assembly: GCF_013339745.2. Classification (NCBI taxonomy): domain Eukaryota; kingdom Metazoa; phylum Arthropoda; class Arachnida; order Ixodida; family Ixodidae; genus Dermacentor; species Dermacentor silvarum. Next base: position 52,128,810 of record NC_051163.1, read on the forward strand.
TTATTGGCTTCACACGTTGTTTGCTGCTAAGCTTCCAGTGCACAGTTAGATAAAAGATTTACTTATTGCATAAAATGCTTCCAGGTATACTCTTAGTTCGTGAGCCAGCGACCCATTCTAAAAAGTGCGTTCAAAAACATCATCCAGGAAAGTAGTCCGAGGACGTTGTTTGCTTTAGACAACACACAGGCATAATACTTCATGTTTTGGCTCCAATGGCGATTCCCTTCCGCGCTCCTTCGACCCTGTATTCTTTAGCCGAGGTGCTGAAGTAACCTATTTAAAATGTGGGCCCTTCTTCAAAATGAGATTATGATGCCGTGTTTGCGTGAGCTACGCCTTTTCACACTGAAAAATTACATACTGAAAGAACAAGCCGGCACAGCATAAAAAAGGAAAGATTATCTCATCGGCGCCAGTCATATGCCAAGTTTTCTTCTCACTGATTTCACGCTGCGTCCATATTTTACTGCTTTTTCAATCTTTTCCACGTTATAATTTCGAATACCCCTTACAGCTTCTTGTCAATTAGTTTCGACACTGCAGTGAATTCTATCTGATCTCTCGAGTTTGACATTTTCATGTTTTGCCGCTTCTTCATTAGGACCTTTGTTACTTGGGAGAGCTTACCTACTGGTTGTCCTTGGTGCCTTACCTCCAACTTCTATTGCTGCTTCTAAGATCAGCCTAGTTACGGTTTCATTCATTACCTCTGTGTTGTCTTCATCTTCCTGTTCTAAAGCTGCCTATTTATTTGTGAGCACAAGCCTGAATTCGTCTGCTTTTACCGTTATTGCGTCTAGGTTGGCTGGTTTCTTCTTTACTAATTTTATTCTTTCTCTCTTCAAATTGAGAGAAATCCTAGACCTCATTAACCTATGGTCACTGCACTTTACCCTACCTAACACTTCTACATCCTGCACTATGCTGGGATCGGCACAGAGTATGAAATGTATTTCATTCTTTGTTTCTCCATTAGGGCTTTTCCAGGTCCACTTCCTGTTGCTGCGCTTCCGGAAGAAGGTATTCATTATTCGGAGCCTATTCCTTTTCGCGAATTCAATCAACGTCTCTCCTCTAGTGTTCCTAGAATAGATGCCGTAGTTGCCAATTGCTTGCTCACCAGCCTACTTTTGCCCCACTTTTACGTTGAAATCGCCCATCACTACAGTATACTGAGTGATGGGAATTGCTGAGTGATGAGTGATGAGGAGTGATGAGGAATTGCTAATTCAACATCGTCATAAAACTGTTCTATTTCTTCATCATCATGATTGGAGGTTGGAGCATAGGCATGTACTGCTTTCATTCTATACCTTCTATTCAGCTTTATTACGATGACTGCTACGCTCTTATTAATGCTGTAGAATTCATCAATGTTGCCCGCTATGTCCTTATGGACTAGAAATCCTACTACTAATTCTCTCTTATCTGGAAGACCTCTGTAGCAGAGGATGTGCCGTTAGTCAGCACTGTGTAAGCCTCACTAGTTCTTCTAACCTCACTGAGGCCATTAACATCCCAGGCAATACCTGATGATTCTTCATGCCCCTTTGCTCAGGTAGCCTCACTCGATAGGGTGCGCGTGTTCGACGTTGCCAGGTTCACTTTCCAGTGGCGGCCTGTCCGGACCCACATGTTCTTAGCACCCTCTGCCACGTCACAGGCCTGACCGCCGCCGCCTTGTTCTGGTGCTCCGCAGCCGCTGGTGACTGAGGGCCATGGGTTAATTGTAGGAGTCATCGGGGAAGTAGAGGCCGAATACTGCACCGGGGAGGCCAATTTCTCGATACACTCGATACTTCCTTTCTATTTCTGATTCTCGCACGGTGCCACGGGGCTCTAAACGCTATGGCGTTGAAATAAATTCATACAGCCGCAACATTCATATGGGGACGGATTACCAGCAAAGCTGTTCAAACTGAATACATGGGCTGCATACACAATGAAACCATATATTTTAACAGCGAAGATGTTTAACGTGGGCGTTTGCCGTCTGGTGTAACGCCGAAATGTGTGCCGATCCGGGAGGTTGTGCAGAAAGGGTCCAAGCGCAATGGCACATACCCTTGGGAACTAGCGAAGGTGTTTAAGCCTCACACAGCTGGTGCGACGCGTTACTAGGCGACGCACGTGACGTCATCGCTTCGCGAGGTTACCACCCTCTCCCAGGTTACCGTTGCCACAGCCAAGCGTTTCGGAGCCTCACCGCGGCCGCACCGCCCTCGCCACATGCGCGCGCCGCAACAGCCGCGCCACAGCTGCAGATGTGACGTCACTGCACAGGATAAAAGCTCCGTGTCCTGTTCTGTCCTCTTCTGTCACGCCAAGAACATCGTCGTGATTATGGGATGGCCGAAGAGGATCGTCACTCCCGAGGAAGAGGACGCGCGGCGCGAAAATCGGCGTGCCGCTACCCGACAGAGGGTTAGAAGACTGCGCGCCGATCCCGAGTATCGCGCCGGCCAAGCGGCGGCTAAGCGACAACGAATGGCGCAAAATTCGGAGTATCCAGCCCGTGAAACAGAGCGAAGCCATTTGTGCAAGCAGAGGCGTCGCCAAGCCGATCCGGGCCTGAGAGTCGTGGAGAACTGTCAATGTCATGTGCGCAGGGCCATGGTAGTTTCTGAGCACGAGTTTGCACACAGTTGCGCGAGTTTCTGAGCAGTGAGTTTGCACACAGTTGCCGAGTGTGTGATAGACTGTGGTTCGATGCGAACTTGTCTACACTTAGCTCCGTACGCGACAAGAAGTGAAGGTCATCCGGGGCGAAGACGAACTGGGTGACCATCTACCGTGGGTGACGACGACAGACGGCGACGACGGAAGAAGTGACGAGAGTTGGGGCTCCGAAAAATACCGACTCCACAAAGACTTTATTGTTCTTCTTCTTCTTTGTGTCACGCCGAAAAATCAGGGGCAGCTTCACACTAAGTGTCGCGAAGACTGGGCAAACAGCGAAGCTGGGGGCCCTCCCCTAGCACCACCACCACCAGCTAATAATAAAACAAAAAAATGTCACAGTTTCGCCCTAAGGGCGAAGCAATGAATGCGATACCAACACAGCAATGTCATACGATGTAAGGTGAGCGGCATTGGTAGCAATATAAATTGTAGTAAACATGAGCTGATTAAGTAAGCAGGTGTGCTGCGGCGTAAGTAGACCGACATGAAGAGAGACTCGATGACCACGAGAAGGCGCGTGTGAAACGGTGGTGTTGATGAGCAGCGCTTCCCGTGGGCAGCGCGTGCGAAGGGACACACCTGTAGCGCTGCACTGCCGATCCGGGCAGCATTACATGTGTAGCGTGCGTTGGAAAATGTGGCCCGACTATTACTAACTGAATGAACAAGCGTGGTGTGAGCGCGCACAAACAAACATGAATAGATCACACTGAATGACTGCAGACAACGACTGTCAAAACGCTGGCAGCAAGCTAATACGCTGCAGCGGGCGAAGGTACGTGCGGTCTATCGCTTCAACAGAAACTGAGCGGCGAATGCACAGTGCATAAAGGTCAGAGCCGTGTGGAGATAAGAGACGGTGCGGTTGAGCGACGAGCGCGGTTGTTGGCAGAGTAGAAATCGCCCCTCCCCCCCCCCCCCCCCCCGCTCCCTCCGGCGCTGGCTTCCCGCTTCCTTGCTCGCGCGTGGGAGATTGAGTGCGTTCGCTCTCCGTGATAGCGCGCGTCCCCGCACGCTTCCGCTGGGGCATACGGCGCGCGGCGCAGATTTTATCTATACGGAACCTCACGGCGACGGCAGAAATCCGGTTGAAGTGTCCATATAATTGCTATCGCAATAATAAAATCACAGTCGAAGCTAAGTCAAAGCCAAGAACCACATATACCAAAACCAAGCAAAGCAAAGTTAGAGTGAAGAACCAGCCAAGCGAAACCAATTCAAGGAAACTTAAAGCTAAGAACCAGCCAAGCCAAACCAAGTTAAGGAAAGGAAAGCAAAGACAAAGCTAAGAACCAGCGAAGTCAAACGAAGTTAGGGAAAGGAAAGCAAAGTTTATTCTAGCTGGTGGTGGTGCTAGGGAAGGGCAAGCAGCTTCGCTGCTCACCCATTCTACGCACCACTTAGTGCGGAGCTGCTCTGACTTTTTTCTTTCACTGTGGCACCACATTACGCCGAATAAGTGCCGCCGCGGTTACCACCTCCCATGCATCTGCCGAAACCGCTGCTGCACCCGCGCCGGCACCTCCGACTCGCGTGACATTATAACTAAAGTCCCTATATAAGAAAAGTACCGCCATCTACTCTTTCCTCCGCCGCCTCCTCTCCTAAAGCGCTTGCTTTGTTCTTAACTTTTTGCTTGCGAAAGCCAAGTCGACGGTGGCGCACCTAGAAAGTCCACGTTGAAGCTTTCAGGCCGGGCGAGCGCCGCCGCCGCCACCGGCGACTGCGGCTGCGCAGAGGACTTTCAACATGGCTCCGAGGTGGAAAAAAAGAAAATATAAAGAAGTGAAAAGCGCGCGCTATCATCGTCCAATCGGAGATACGGGAGAGAGAGAAGCGGCGTTTATCAAAGGATGGCGGTACTTTTCTTATATAGGGACTTTAATTATAACCACTGAAGCGCAGGCCACGTGCACAGGCGCTGTCTCCACACTCTTTCACCCTCTCCCTTACTTGTCTCCATTCCTGTCCACGCGCCGTAGTACAGACGTAAGCCGCCCAGGTTCCCCCAATGGAAACGCATGCCGGAGATGCATACGCGGGCTATAAAGAGGCAAACAGCTTCGCTGTAAAAGTGAATATAATACCGTCTTTGGCGCAGTGGAATGTGTGACAACCACCACGAAGCACTCGATCCTTTTTTCGGGAGTCTGCTGCCTGCGTTCGCAGTGTGTATGCTCCACAAGAAGCGGGGCCGGACTGGATGCCTTTATTGGACGCTTGCACTTGCTTGCCTGACTTTTGAACGTGCTTTCAGTCACCTTAAATTTCTGTAGCGCTTTCTTTTTCTTGCTTTGCTGAAGATTCTGCTACCATGTAATAAAGAGGAAAAAAAAGATATTTAGACCAGTTGGTAAGACAGTAGCCTTCTGAACGTGGGGTCCTAGGTTTGATGAAACTCCCCACCGTCAACGTTTTTCCTTTCGAATTGATTGTTTCTTTTATACAGCATTTTTAAATGCGATGCATTTGTTAGCAAACATTTCCAACTTTGAGAGCATCTCTCTATCTATCTATCTATCTATCTATCTATCTATCTATCTATCTATCTAACTTTTTTCTTAATAGCAAATTCTTATACGTCACAGAGGGACGGGTTTCGTCGTTGGGTAGGCATAGACGTGCTTACACATTTAATATTGTTCACTGTTCCCATGAGGCATAAATAAAAGAATACCAGGCATCCTTCCGCGTCGGCGCGGATCAGGTAAGCTATAACTTTTAGGGGCGAAGCTCCTTAGGGTCGAGCCTTGTCCGCCGTCGCGCCGTCGTAGCCACGCTAGTACTCGCCGCTCCCGCTAGAACCGCCGCTGTGCTCTCTTTCTCTCTCGTTCCCGACGCGCGCTCTCTCTCTCTCTTTCTCGTCCGTAGCTAGGGGCGCTGCTGTGCACAAAGGCTATATAAGTGCTGTATCAACTGTACACAAGTACAGTATATATATATATATATATATATATATATATATATATGCCACTTCCGGCTCCGGCTCTGGAAGCAGGAACCGGAAGCCAGCTTCCGGCTTCCCGGCCGGTGCTTCGCCCACTCATCATCATTCACTTCGTGGATATGCGGTGTTTTTTTTCTTTTTCTGCAGTACCGCATTGTTTTTTCAGATTTAGTATGTAGTAGATCATTATGAAAAAGTGTAGGCGGCGCCAACATGACCTCAATATCCTGTTTGAGAGGAGGACAGAAAATTTTAGTAGATAACACTAGCATATCGGTTAACGCGAGCCCCATAAGCCTAATCGTCATTGGAGCCAAATAGTCACGTCTTATGCCTGTGTGAAGTCTAAAGCAAACACCCTCCTCGGACTACTTTCATGGGTGATGTTCTTCAATGAAAATTTCAGAACGCGCCGCAGACTCGGGAATTAAGAGGACACCTGCGAGCATTTGATGCAAAGAGTAAGTCTTTTATCTATATGTGCGCTGGACGCTTAGCAGTAAACAATATCTGCAGCAAATAATATTGCTTTCGTATAATGCCAGTGCCTCCACCTGAGCATCTCTTTTCACGTCACGAATGCATCACCATTGGACAGTCAGTTCATTCTCTTGCAGAAATGCGACGTCGCAAAGGGAATCAATCTCACATGCTTCGATTTCGTTTCGGGATTATTATATGATAATTCGGTGAAGAAGAAATATGTTTGGGAAATATTACAGATCTTTAGAAATGGGCGAAAATTTAAAAAAATATTTTTTCTATAGATAATGAAGGACAGCTTCGCATATGTTTCTGTTTTTCCGTAGCCGAGCACCTACGCTCCAAGTGAGGCTACCTAAGTACAACATAAACTCAGTCCAAAATCTCGAAGGAAGTGTATTCACCATTAGTGTCTTTTCTGGAGCGGGAGCGTAGCTTCACAATCTTCATCTGTCACTAAACGTGAAAAAAAGTGCAGTCCTTGTCTGTCCGTTTTCTGGGCCGATATGATGGAAAAGTTAACTGGCGTTCTCAGATAGAAATTATTGCAACGAAAGAGACATCAGCCGTAGGTTTATTACGTGGAATCAGTAACCGGCGTTCTGGTATCCGAAGTGACGCACTAATTATGATCTACCGTATGAATGTACGGCCGAGTCTAGAATTTGGCTGTGTTTTGTTTTCCGGAAGTGCAAAATATCAAATAAGACCACTTGTTCTTTCAGAGAGAGAAACTCTTCGACTATGTTTAGGTCTTCTAAAATCGTTAATGTGTTATGCCAGGAAGCACGCTTGCCTTCTCTTAGCACGAGATTCCGCATGCTTACCGTTCAAACCTACTTCATCATCATCATCAGCCTATATTTATGTCCACTGCAGGACGAAGGCCTCTCCCTACGATCTCCAATTACCCCTGTCTTGCGCTAGCGTATTCCAACTTGCGCCTGCAAATTTCCTAACTTCATCATCCCACCTGGTTTTCTGCCGACCTCGACTGCGCTTCCCTTCTCTTAGTATCCATTCTGTAACCCTAATGGTCCACCGGTTATCCATCCTACGCATTACATGGCCTGCCCAGCTCCATTTCTTCCGCTTAATGTCAACTATAATATCCGCTATCCCCGTTTGTTCTCTGATCCACACCGCTCTCTTCCTGTCTCTTAACGTTAGTCCTAAGATTTTTCGTTCCATCGCTCTTTGTGCGGTCCTTAACTTGTTCTCGAGCTTCTTCGTTAACCTCCAAGTTTCTGCCCCATATGTAAGCACCCGTAGAATGTAATTATTGTACACTTTTCGTTTCAACGACAGTGGTAAGCTCCCAGTCAGTATTCGGCAATGCCTGCCGTATGCACTCCAACCTAATTTTTATTCTTCTGTACACTTCCTTCTCATGATTAGGGTCCCCTGTGAGTAATTGACCTAGATAAACGTACTCTTTTGCAGACTCTAGAGGCTGACTGGCGATCCTGAATTCTTGTTCCCTTGCCAGGCTATTGAACATTATCTTTGTCTTCTGCATATTCATTTTCAACCCAATTCTTCCACGTTCTCGATTAAGGTCCTCAATCATTTGTTGTAATTCGTCTCCATTGTTGCTGAATAGGACAATGTCATCTGCAAACCGAAGGTTGTTGAGATATTCGCCGTTGATTCTCCCTCCTAAGCCTTCCCAGTCTAAGAGCTTGAAAACTTCTTCTAAGCATGCCGTGAATAGCATTAGAGAGATTGTGTCTCCTTGCCTCACCCCTTTCTTGATAAGTAACTTTCTACTTTTCTTGTGGAGAACCAATGTAGCTGTGGAATCCTTGTAGATGTTTGCTAAGATATTCACGTATGCTTCCTGTACGCCTTGATTACGCAATGCCTCTATGACTGCTGGTATCTCTACTGAATCAAATACCTTTTCATAATCTATTAGAGCCATGTAGAGAGGTTGATTGTACTCCGCAGATTTCTCTATTACCTGCTTGATGACACGGATATGATCCATCGCAGAATATCCCTTCCTGAAGCCAGGCTGTTCTCTTGGTTGGCTGAAGTCAAGTGTTGCCCTGATTTTATTTTAAATTACATTGGTGAATATTTTATACAATACTAAAAGCAAGCTAATGGGTCTATAATTCTTCATTTCTTTAACGTGTCCCTTCTTATCGAGAAGTACAATGTTGGCGTTCTTCCAGCTTTCTGGTACACTTCAAGTCGTGAGGCATTGCGTATAAAGGGCCGCAAGCTTTTCAAGCATGATATCTCCTCCATCCTTGATTAAATCGACTGTTATTCCATCTTCTCCAGCAGCTTTTCTCCTGGTCATGTCTTCCAAGGCCCTTCTAACTTCATCGCTAGTTATAGAAGGAGCCTCTGTATTCTGCTGATCACTACTTGGAATGAAAGTAGCTTGACTTCTCTGAGTACTGTACAGGTCAGTATAGAATTCTTCCGTTGCTTTTACTATGTCATCGAAATTGCTGATGATATTATCCTGCTGATCTTTCAGTGCATATATTTTGCGTTGTCCTATGCCTGGTTTTCTTCTCTCTGATTTCATGCTGCGTCCATATTTTACTGCCTTTTCAACCTTTTCCAAGTTATAATTTCGGATATACCTTACTTTCTTCATGTTGATCAGTTTCGACAGTTCAACGAATTCTATCTGGCCTCTCGAGTTTACCTCTATTGCCTCTATGTTGTCTTCAGCCTCCTGTTCTAAAGTTGCATATTTGTTTGCGAGCACCAGCCTGAATTGGTCTGCTTTTACCCTTACTGCGTCTAGGTTGACCTGTTTCTTCATGACTAACTTTATTCTTTCTCCCTTCAAATCGAGAGAAATCCTAGACCTCACTAACCTATGGTCACTGCACTTTCCCCTACCTGAAACTTCTAAATCCTGCACTATGCTTGGATCGGCAGAGAGTGTGAAATCTATTTCATTTCTTGTTCTTCCATTAGGACTTTTCCCGGTCTACCTTCATTTTGTACCTCCTATTCAGCTTTATTACGACGACTGCTACCCTCTCATTATTGCTGTAGAATTCATCAATGTTGCCCGCTTTGTCCTTATGGACTAGAAATCCTACTCCGAATTCTCTCCTATCTGGAAGACCTCTGTAGCAGAGGCCGTGGCCGTTAGTCAGCACTGTGTAAGCCTCACCAGTTCTTCTAACCTCACTAAGGCCCATAATATCCCAGGCAATGCCTGATAATTCCTCAAATAGTCCTGATAAGCTAGCCTCACTCTAGAGGGTGTGCGTGTTGAACGTTGCCAGGTTCAGTTTCCATTGGCGGCCTGTCTTGACCCAGAGATTCTTAGCACCCTCTGCCACGTCGCAGGTCTGACCGCCGCCTTGGTCAGGTGCTCCGCAGACACTGGGGACTGAGGGCCATGGGTAAATTGTAGGAGTCATTTGGTAACTAGCTGCCGAATACTGCATCTGTGAGGCTAATTCCTGTTCTGGTGAGGGAGTGACTTTCTCGAAGCTTAGCGGGCCTTCCTAATTTGGTTGCATCTTGACTTGTATAACCCCACTTGCTCTCTCGGCAACTTTTTGCCATTGTCCGGCGCCACTCCATGCCTGGTTAACCTACTGAAATACTTAATCTACTTAACCTACATAACCTACTTAACCAACTTAACCAACTTAACCAACTTAATAACTTATGAATATCCTCTACGACGTGCACAATATGTATTTATTAGTGCAGAGATTTATTGTTGAGAACACGTGGCCACGATTACATGCCCCATATGTTGGATTTGTGCAGTCACTATTAGCACCTTTAAATATTCCCATTAGGGGAATCATTCGGTTTGATAGCTCCACGTTGTCACTTAAAATTGAATTTGCAGAGACTTGCCCCAATAGCGCAAAATCGCTACATCCAACATATTTGAGTGCCCTTTTGCAAGACTATTTGGTCCATTTCCCAATAAATGTAATAGCGACTGATGCTTCGTCGTGTGAAGAGAAGGCGGGCGGGGGAATATACTCACCATCCCTCGTTCTGCCTTCTTCACTTCGCCGGCCAGATTACACATCTGTTTTTCAGGCCGAACTTCTGGCAATAGTTCTTGCTTTGCGAAAGTTACCCCTTCATGTTAGAAAAGGTATTATCGTCACAGATTCCCCTTCTATTCGCAGCGCGCTTCACGAGTATACAAATTCGACAGGTTCGAACCCGCTTTATAACGTTAGCACTCTCACACTTTCACGGAGGACTCTACACTTGCACAGTATACACAGTACACTTGCACAAAGCGCGAGTGCTTTGGTGTACGGTCAGAGGCTCCGCCGTTGCCGATACACGGGATCGGCCCTACGTGCACGATCGCGCTCGCGCTTACGCTCGCGTACGGCAGCCTCTCAATCTGCCATGCGCTGCACCAGCGGCCTACCCGTGGTGATGGCCACGAATACAATGCGTGACGCGCGTAATGCAATGCAGATATATATATATATATATATAGATAGATAGATAGATAGATAGATAGATAGATAGATAGATAGATAGATAGATAGATAGATAGATAGATAGATAGATAGATAGATAGATAGATAGATAGATAGATAGATAGATAGATAGATAGATAGATAGATAGATAGATAGATAGATAGATAGATAGATCTGGGTAGCAGTGCGTTGGCGTTGCCATTGTTCTTATCGGTACAACTGCGAATGTAAACTTTAGTGTTCTACGATACGTATGTCGTGAGCTGTTGTTCTATCGTCTGCGCAGATGCGCAGCCGTTGTTCTATTGTATGCGCAGATGCGCGGATAGTTCCAGTGTGTAGATTGGCTTTCCTGCAGTGCGTTTTCGGCGCTCACGGACGTATTAGTGAGACATAGTAAGCTTCCCTTTAAAATAGCGAGAAGAACTCGAAAAAAAATCACAGCATATCCACGGGGTGAATGATGATGAGTGGGTGAAGCTCCGGAGGGAATCATCGGATCTCCCGCTTAAGGGGACGCTAGCACAAACGCGTTAGAAACGTGCAGTACTCTCTAGTAAGGGGGAGCGGCCACAGCGTCTTACGCAGCCATTTACACATGCCGGAACGTGCACCGCGTTTGCCGACGCCATCACATGACTGCTGAGAGAGTATACCCCCCGTATTCATAAACGCTCCTCGACTTGAACTTGACTTGCCACCGCCTTGGGCAGCGCGTTCGAAACGCGTTGAAGGTAAGGCGGAGAGGCCACAGCGTCCTACACCAGCTTCTTACACGGGCTGTAACGCGCTAGCACAAACGCGTTAGAAACGCGCTAGAAACGCGGCCTTTCGTTAATGTTGGGTATTGCCATCGTGGTGCGTGTGTCTATGTGCGCTTCGTGTCGTATTGGTTAGCGCCGCGCGTTCGGAAGCGAGGGGTCCCTGGTTCGATTCCGCGCTACGGACACAACTTTCGGAATTTTTTTTTTCATGAAACGCCGGAAGCGTTCTCCGGAAGCCGGAAGCTGGCTTCCGGAACCGGAAGCCGGAACCGGAAGTGGAAACGGAAGCGGAAAAGGAAGCGGAAGTCGGCTTCCGGTTATACTATACGTATACATATATATGTATATATGGTTATACATACATATACGGACACACAACGCCATCTATTGAGCAATTCATAAAACTAGACGTGGCTACCTACTACGACGGGGACGAACGGGTGCCGCTATAAGGAGCTTCGCCCCTAAAAAATCACAGCATATCCACGGGGTGAATGATGATGAGTGGACGAAGCTCCGGAGGGAATCATCGGATCTCCCGCTTAAGGGGACGCTAGCACAAACGCGTTAGAAACGTGCAGTACTCTCTAGTAAGGGGGAGCGGCCACAGCGTCTTAAGCAGCCATTTACACATGCCGGAACGTGCACCGCGTTTGCCGACGCCATCACATGACTGCTGAGAGAGTATACCCCCCGTATTCATAAACGCTCCTCGACTTGAACTTGACTTGCCACCGCCTTGGGCAGCGCGTTCGAAACGCGTTGAAGGTAAGGCGGAGAGGCCACAGCGTCTTACACCAGCTTCTTACACGGGCCGTAACGCGCTAGCACAAACGCGTTAGAAACGCGCTAGAAACGCGCTAGAAACGCGGCCTTTCGTTAATGTTGGGTATTTATTGTCATCGTGGTGCGTGTGTCTATGTGCGCTTCGTGGCGTAGTGGTTAGCGCCGCGCGTTCGGAAGCGAGGGGTCCCTGGTTCGATTCCGCGCTACGGACACAACTTTCGGAATTTTTTTTTTCATAAAACGCCGGAAGCGTTCTCCGGAAGCAGGAAGCTGGCTTCCGGAACCGGAAGCGGAACCGGAAGTGGAAACGGAAGTGGAACCGGAAGCGGAAGTCGGCTTCCGGTTATACTATACGCATATGTATATATGGGTATACATACATATAGGGACACACAACGCCATCTATTGAGCAATTCATAAAACTAGACGTGGCTACCTACTACGACGGGGACGAACGGGTGCCGCTATAAGGAGCTTCGCCCCTAATATGTGATATTCCCTTTCCCACGTCGCAATTCAGCAAGAGACTGAACAGTCAGTCCAATGGCGACACATTCGTGACGTGGAAACAGACGCCCAAGTGGAGGCGCTGGCGTTACACGAGCGCAATACTATTTGCTTCACACATTGTTTACTGCTAAGCGTCCAGTGCACAGTTAGATAAAAGACTTACTCTTTGCATCAAATGCTTCCAGTTATACTCTTAATTCGCGAGCCTGCGACGCATTCTTAAGGTTGCATTCAAAGACATCATCCGGGTAAGTAGTCCGTGGACGGTGTTTGCTTTAAACAACACACACGCATAATACTTGATGTCTGGCTCCAATGACAATGGGTCTCCTGACCTGCGGTACAGTATTCCTTAAACGAGGTGCTGATGTAGCCTATTAAAAAATTTGGGCCCTTCTTTAAAACGAGCTAATGAAGCCATGTTGGCGTCAGCTACACCTTTTCGCACTGGACTACTACGTACGGAAAAAATAAGGCGGCACTGTTTAAAAAAAAAGAAAAGGTTATCTCATCCGCGCCTATGCTCCGCTATTGTTTTTATTGTTCTCGCGATTACAGCTAGCAATATAAAACGCGTAAGCATTTCTATGCCTACACAACGAGGAAACCTGTCTGTCTATCACGTAAAACGTATCGCTATAAAAAAAATAACTGTATAAAAGAAACAATAAATTCGAGTGGGAAAGCGTTTGCGGTGCGTAGGTCCGAAACTATGGCCCCACGCTCAGAAGATTAGTGTCTTACCCACTAGGCTAAATGTTCCTTGCGATCCTCATTGGTTTCTCTGGCTGATGTTAGTCTCAAATCGAAAGCACTGAGCATTTTGAATTCTTCTCCTTGGTGGAATGATGGTTGTTCGCGTGACTACAGGCGAAGGAAGGCAGCTAGGAATAAGCTTTTACATAATGAACGCCCTCAAAACTGGTTGGATTATAAATTCTATGCAGGTACTTTTAGACGGACAGTGTTGAAGGCTAAAGATGGGTACGACATCCAGCATTTCGAATTTTTTTCTAAATCAAATAATAAACGCCCATTGTTTAACTTTCTACGCGCCAGGAAATTGATTCCGTGACCAATAAATCGAGAATCCGCTATTTTTCTCCCGAAGAAAAAAAGGATTCATTGGAGGTAATTGCTAGAGGACTAGAACATCGCTTTTCTTCCCTATCCTATTATCACCATTGCTATCACCAATTCAGGACGATATCACTAAAATTTTGAAGTTCAATTTATCAGATGCCTTACTCAGCTTTCCATCAGCGGCTCCGGGCCCCGATGGAATCACTTCGTCGATGTTAAAATTTTTATATAAAGAATCACAAGATTATTTATCCGACATCATCAATTATTCCGTCAGAAGGGCATGTCTTCCACTGGAGTGGAAAATTGCCAAGGTCATTCCTTTGCTTAAAAATCCGGGTGATGGTTATGTGTTAGACAATATCCCGCCTATCGCGTTAACTTCAAATTTTGTAAAATTGATTGAAAGAGTTATCAATATTCGTGTGGTAATTTTTTAATGAGCGATCGATCCTGAGTTCGCAACAAATTGGTTCCAGATCACAGTGCTCACTCAATATGGCAGGCCCATATTAACCTTGAAAGCCGTATTCACTTGGCACGGAGCCAAAGACAGTTTGCGGCATTAGTCACTCTAGATATCTCAAAAGCATATGACAATGTTGAACATTTAATATTGCCCAATCCGCTTCAAAACATTAACTTTCCAAAATACCTTCAAGCATGGATTGCTGAATTTTTAAGGAACAGAGAATTTTATGACTTCCAAAAAGGGATTTATTCGGCTGGGTACGCGCAGTCAAGAGGCGTTCCACAAGCGGCAGTACTTTCATCAGTCTTATTCAATATACTAATGAGTTCCATCCCATGTCATGATGACGTACATACTTACGTGTACGCTGATGACAGTGTTTCTCTCATCGGCAAATGACATCCAAAAACTTTATCGAATATTGATACGACGATATAGAACTTTATCGTTACTAAAGTTCGTAAGGAGCACTGCTGCATGCCAACAATTTAACGCCAGAATGCCCCGTGCAATCGAAACGCCTTGTGTGAGCAATAATACGCTGACTTGTTCGGCTGTCACATCAGCATGGTAATGCCTCTGGCTAGAGACAGACGTGGCAGACAAAGCTGGAATAACTGATGCGGAGTCTGGCGGTACATTTACCCGTTGGCGTCATTAGCTGATCCCCAGCACTTCGTATGTGTGGCCCGGTCCATGGTGTATTCACCTCTTTAAGGCGGTCAACCAGCTCTTGACGCCTAATCGAAAAATCAGCACCGGTGTCCACAAGGGCTGTTACGGGATGTTCGTAAAAAAAAAAGGCTTATGTCGGCGCGAATACATTGGTCGGCATTACTCGTCGTGCAGATGGTGCATTTTCTTAGTCTCAGGCATGTCGGGGTCAGCTCGGTGAAACAAGCGGGTCATATCCTGAGCATAAATAGCGACGCTTTCGTTGAGTTTCTGAAAGCGCGCTTCGATAAGCTGTCGCGCGTAATCCCGCCGGTCGGAACAGAATAACGTATCCAGAAGCTCGCGTCGAAAGTCGTTCCACGTTTTGAAGCACGCTTCCCAGTTCGGGAACCACGTGCGCGCGCTGTCTTCTAGTGCGAAATAAGCGTTCCTAAGTTTTTGTTCTGCGCTCCAGTCGTTGACTTTAGCAACCGTCTCATACTGATCAAGCCAGTCCCCAACGTCTTCAAATGCATCACCACGAAAGATGTCCGGAACGCGAGGATGCTGAAAAGTCGCCTGGGGAAGGCTTGTCGTCATCTGTACAGGAGCAAGATTCGCCGATGTAGGAGTTTCCATGCTGGTCGGAGCTGGTACACTGATGAATTCGGGGCTCAGGCCTAGCAGGTGGCCGCTGAATCGATGCACTGGAGTAATGACGAGATGTTGATTCTCAGGACTGCGTGCACGGGTCCGAGAACGCGTCCCGAGCACCTTGTACCCAGCACCTCCACCAGTGTCGCGACGTTGGAAGCTCGAGGGACAAACGAAACGCGCTTGTCGGCAGAGGCAGTAACATGAACGGATGGCTTTTTAATACCGCGCGCTAGTCACTCCTTCTTCTTGCTCTCTATATTTTTCACAAGTGCCAATATGTCTTGCTACGTCGTGGTCTTTGCAGCACTTTACAGACGCGGCATTATTTTAAGGTTATACGATTCTCCCTATAAGGCGTTCACAAACAGTTTTTATCTCCCAGCCGGACTTGTTTTTCGGCTTGTACTGGCCGCGATTCCACACACCACAGATAATCTTTATTCAAACTCTCCTCTATCAGTCAAACGTCCAAATTCGTGAGGTGAGTCCTGTTCGTTGCAACACCAATTCCATTAAAATTCAGTACGATGATATCTTCCCTGAAAATCCAAAGGAATTATCTTATCGCATGCTAAGCTCCATCTTTAATAATTACTTTGTGCAGTTTCCCATTATAACAGTTATTGCCACTGACGCTTCCCAAAATAAGAAAGTCTGGAATTGAAATACTTTCTCCTATTCTTGATTGGTCGTTGTCTCATCGCCTAAGGGGCGGCCTCCTAAGGGTCATCCCGAGCATACCTCCTCGTATTTTTTGTCATACAATTAAACGTTTTTCACCACCACCATCCCAGACTTCGTACCTATCTTTCTAGCAGAACCGTTTAGCTTTAGTTCTAGCACTCTGCAAACTGAATACATAGACACGTTCCCCAGTGATTGTGACGGATTCTCTTTCTCTGTGCTCCTCTCTCACTGCTTCCGATAATTCCCCGGTTTAGCGAGCTTTCAGGTCTTTAGTGCCCTCTCACTTATCTTTGATTGGATTGATTTAGGTACCAGGACTTAAGGGCCTATTTCTTAACGCAATTTCAGATTCGTTGACGAAAGCGTCCCTGAATGGCCCGGTCATTCAAATCCTACCGGCTTCAGCTGTCATCATAGTAGGCTAGATTTCGGAGACAAATGACGCTGCGTAAATTTCACGCACCTTCTTTAACAAACTGCTCAGATTTTCAGCACTTGTCGCATTATTGGTATAGTAAACGCTGTCAAACGCGAGCAGCTTGTCGCAATGACTAGACTACGCTGCCGAATTTCTTTTCTAAATTTTTACCTACACAGAGCAGGTCTGGTTCGCTCACCGAACTGTCCCTCTTCCGGGCAACATGAAACATTACATCATTGTCTCATTTCCCTATCAAAGATATTCTGAATTCCGCAAAAGAGCCTTGGATACACCATTCCGCCTTATTATATTGCAAAGAAATATTCAAAAATTATGATCTTTGGGGGCCTCGACCATTGCGCACAGCGCCAGGGAGGTTGGCGATTCCATCCAGGATTTCATTGCAGGGTCAGAAAGATTTAGGCTATAAAATCAGAGCTTAAGGTTCCGTTGTATTTTTACGAAATTGGTGATTATCTGTTCTTTTTTAGTTTTTATTTATTCCTTTATTCTATTAAAATCATGAGATACAATCCGCCTATTAATTCTACTATATGGCTGTCCGCAACCGATCCCTCACCCTATAAGACGGCACTGCAGTTCTGACCACAAAATAAAAATGTGGTTGATCCCTCTTATATAGGAATCGGTATAGAACACGAAAGTGAAACGTGTCTTCACAGAAGTAGTGTAATGTTTATTGCACATTGATATATAATGTCTATTGGTGTTTTGTGGCTAAAGCGCCCTTAGGCGTTGATGCACCCACGCTGACGCCTGGTGGCACGTCTCCTCCATCACGACTACCAACGTCGATGACCATGAGCAACCGTCGTGCATATGGAAGCTGCACTACGCTGCACACGCTAGCACAACGCGAAAGACGAAGCACGTAACTGACACACTAATACAACGCGCAAGACAAAGCACGTAACTGAATCGTCACCGAGTCAAATCAGCGCGTACAGCGCGTCGTAATTGCAGCCTCCGCGATCAACGTCAGAAACATTTTCAGAGCTAATTGCGGAGGCCACGCTCCGCTGTGCTGAGTACGGTGAACGCCACTACCAACGCCACCTAGCAACGCCACCTAGGTGGCGTTGGTAGGGCTTCTTGATGCCAGCGTCCCTTCGAATGCTGGCATCTAGGCGTCGTAGTGGTGAGACCACCGAAGCGTTCACTGTCGGTGCGCGTTAGTGTCATAATGCAGTACTTCTCTTTTCTGCTCGTAGGCGGCGGCACCGCCCCAAACAAGAGCGCGGGTACACGGAGGAGTGTTAGATATATAAGGCGCGTCTGTGTAGCTCTCTGCAAATGCGTTTGTGGCGCAATGGGTTAAACGCTCGGCGATCTATCGTCGCGGACCGAGAGGTCGTGGGTTCGAATCCCAAATTTTGCATGTTTGTGGAACTTTTTCTTCTGGTTTCTTTCTTTGTATTATGTTCTATGACGTATTTCCGTGACGGAAATACGTCAGTGAAGTCTTGGTGGACCCCGGCATAAAACACTTTCGTGTTAAAATGTCACAGTTTCGCCCTAAGGGCGAAGCAATGAATGCGATAGCAACACAGCAATGTCATACGAAGTAATGTGAGCGGCTTTGGTAGCAACAACACGCAGAACTGTTGTCGACGCCATCGGCGTTTTGCCCGCGTTAGCTCAAAATGCGTGCGGCGTTGGTGACTGTTGCTGGAGCCTCTCATATAAATAGGCACTTGGTGCCGCAGCTAAACGTCGCGTCCCTTCCTTCCCCCTCCCCACGACGGCCTCTCGCGCGTCTGAAGAAGGCGCGTTTGCTCTACATATATGGTGATTGTAAAGGAGAAACGAGACGCCTAATTCTGCAGCCCTTAAGCGAGCAAGGCGCAGAACGCGCGTTTGTTCTCCGCCATGCGTTCACTCCCCGTGAAAGACGCGCCCCTCGCGCCCTTTCACTCGCACATACAGCGTTCGGCGCGCGGCGACGATTTCATCTCCAAATGACGTCATACGGAACCTCACGGCGACGGCGACGGCGACGGCGACGCCGACGGCAGAAATCTGCTTTTGAGTGTCCATATAATTGCTATCGCAATAAAATTGGTTTCTGAGTGGATCGATATAATTCCTGTCTGTGAAATGTTGACAGCAGAGGCGGTGCCTGCAGCACACCCGCTCTTTCGGAGTTATCCAGCCCCGCAGAATATCTTGAATGAGACATTTCACACAGGTGCGTGGGTCTGAGTCGCGTTCAGCGTAAATAGAATGGAGGAATGGATGCCTTCGTTAGAAACAAGCACAGGTTTTTTTTTTCCTCTCTCTCTCATCCAGCAGTGAAAAAAAGCATATTTCAGAAAAAAAAAAAGAAACATTCATGGAAGGTTGACAGCGCCTGCTTCAATTCGTGACGATAGAGAATCATTGCAAGATCAGTGCGTACTTCGAGACAGAGCAATGCATCAGCGCGAGTATCAGCTCGTTGCCAACAAACATTTTTTTTTTCAATCGCGCACGTCAGCGAAAGTGGTTAACATTTATTATTACAATGGTAAGCAAGAATAAAATTAGCGAAATATGAATGAACGTACTGTACTTCTTCCAAGCAGAGGAAGACGGCTACTCCTGTTCGTTTACGGTTTTCGCGACTACGCGAAAATGCTTCAATAACGGACTTTAAACGCCCGAAGAAAGAAATATCGCTTACTTGTCGTATTTGCGGAATCGAAAGAACCTGGCCTTCGGTCACTACAGAGCCGCACAAGTGTTGTGATCCGTCTCAGTCGTTTCTTGACACCCAGCAAATGCGGATGGTTCCGTAGTTTCCAATGGTCGGTCTTCTCGTGGAAACAGAAATTGTCTCCGAAACCAAAGAATACGCGCACCAACACTCAACAACGCCCACAACAAGCATTAGCGCCGAATCCAGCTGAGCTGAGCAGCCGTCAGTCGTCGCATCTCAGACGAGGGAAAGAGGAAGCGATTTCGTATCTTTCGCGCCATAGAAGCTGTCTCAATGTGTTATCGTCTTTGAATAAAAACAGTGCAAAAGCGTGCGCAAATCACGTATTTTAGTTGACCTAATTTTATCATTTATATTTTGTTTAGGCAGCCGTCCACTGCGAGGGAGGCACGGAATCAGAAAACTAAACTAGCGGTTGCTTTCTTTCGGTTGTTTATGCTTCAACATTAGACCGTCTTAGAACAGCGTTTGTCGCCTTATGTTCGTTAAACGCAAGCACATTTGCGGTACGTAAAGGTGCGCGTCCCCTCAAGACTTTTAGCTTAACGTGCAGGAACCCAAACCTAAGAAGGACGTTAGAAGACGGAGTGCCGTCTGGTGCCTTGTGCCAAACGTATCCAAGCCAAGGCAGCCCATTAGCAACCATCCTGTTATTGCTGTGCCGATGCATCTCGTTCACGGATGGCGGAAGCCATGGATGCCGCCATGATGGAAAATGCTATTTCTTAGCGTGCGTAAACATTACGAAGGTTAAACTCGCCAAATAACGTACGTTACCGCAGAAACCACTGCAAAGGAACTCTCCATCCCGGCCCTGCCAAAGTGGATGTCCATTAAACCTCTTGAAAACCACCACTAGAACTGCTCAGAGGGGGTATTCAGTGCTTTATGGCGTTAGAGCAATATCAGTGCAGTTAAACCTGGATATAACGAAGTCGGTGAAATCGGCAATTTGATTCGTCATATCGAATAATTTTTGTATTGAAATTCGACCTTTTATTCAAATAATTACAGTCGCCGATCAATTTTTCTTACACAAAAGGTACCGCAAAATGTTTCCAAATTATCGAGCAATCGAAAAAAAAATCAAATGTGAGAAGAAAAAATCATTTTGGTCAACATGATTCGGTAACGAAAGGTACGGTTTCCTGCCGTGTCGATATCTTCACATCGGCGGTATGAGTCAAGTGAAGCTAGCCACGCTTTCGCGTCCACGCCGTCCCCGCTGCTGACGACGCTATCATGAAAAGCGCCGACAGCGGGGAGCGAATGCTTCGTCCGCCTCTCGCTTCAACGCGTGTCCGAAACTCGAGATTCCACAATCTCCCGTACTAAACGCGGGGGAAGACAGCGCACATGATGCCACGCAATCTCGGCATGCCCATTCTTTACAAACGTTGCAGATTACCCCTAAAAAGGGCCGGTCGAGCTGTGTATGCGCTCAACCGCGTTCACAGACATGCGCAGCCATGGCCGCGCCAGAAAAGGAGACGCGCACGGACTTGCTCTCCCCCCCCCCCCCCCTCGCTTTTTCCGTGCTCGCGCGTGAAGACAGCGCTCATCAAGCCACCCTACTAAAGCCCCTATACATAAAAAAAACATCCGCACATCCACGGGGTGAATGATGATGAGTGGGCAAAGCTCCGGAGGGAATCATCGGTAAACCGTGAATCTTCCGTGTAATTCGCCCAGTCTCGCCGCACTAAATCGAGCGATTGACTTCCACCAATGAAACGCGCCATATGTGGCGTCATTCCTATTTTATAACAGCGCCCTTCATTATAATTGCACCATCTCCCGCTTAAGGGGACGCTAGCACAAACGCGTTAGAAACGTGCAGTACTCTCTAGTAAGGGGGAGAGGCCACAGCGTCTTACGCAGCCGTTTACACATGCCGGAACGTGCACCGCGTTTGCCGACGCCATCACATGACTGCTGAGAGAGTATAACCCCCGTATTCATAAACGCTCCTCGACTTGAACTTGACTTGCCACCGCCTTCAACGCGTTTCGAACGCGCTGCCCAAGGCGGTGGCAAGTCGAGGAGCGTTTATGAATACGGGGGTAAGGCGGAGAGGCCACAGTGTCTTACACCAGCTTCTTACACGGGCCGTAACGCGCTAGCACAAACGCGTTAGAAACGCGCAGTCTTTCGTTAATGTTGGGTATTTATTGTCATCGTGGTGCGTGTGTCCATGGGCGCTTCGTGGCGTAGTGGTTAGCGCCGCGCGTTCGGAAGCGAGGGGTCCCTGGTTCGATTTCTTGCTACGGACAGAACTTTCGGATTTTTTTTTTCATAAAAGTAGACATGGCTACCTACTACTACTACTACTACATACTACAGAGGTGGGACAGACCCACACCCTAAGGAGCTTCGCCCCTAAAAAGGAAAGCTTATCTCATCCGCGCCTAGCTGCCCTATGCCTAGTTTTCTTCTCACTGATTTCATGCTGCGTCCATATTTTACGGCTTTCACAACCTTTTCCACGTTATATTTTCGGATATCCCTTACTTTCTTCTTGTTGATCAGTTTCGACAGTTCAGCGAATTCTATCTGACCTCACGAGTTTGTCACTTTCATGTTTTCCCGTTTCTTTATTAGGTCCTTTGTTGCTTGGGAGCGTTTACCTACTGGTTGCCTTGGTGCCTTACCTCCAACTTCTATTGCTGCTTCTAAGATCAGCCTAGTTACGTTTTCATTCATTACCTCTATTTTGTACTTATTTTTCTGTTATAAAGCTGCATATATGTTTGCGAGCACCAGCCTGAATTGCTCTGCTTTTACCCTTACTGCGTCTTGGTTGGCATGTTTCTTCATGACTAACTTTATTCTTTCTCTCATCAAATTGAGAGAAATCCTACAGCTCACTAACCTATGGTGACTGGACTTTACCCTACCTAACACTTCTACATCCTGCACTATGCTGGGATCGGCAGAGAGTATGAAATCTATTTCATGCCTTGTTTTTCCATTAGGGCTTTTCCAGGTCGACTTCCTGTTGCTGCGCTTCCTAAAGAAGGTATTCGTTATTCGGAGCCTATTCCTTTCTGCGAAATCTCCCAACATCTCTCCTCTAGTGCTCCTAGAACACATAGGTAAAAGACTTAGTCTTTGCATCAAATGCTTGCAGGGCCAATCTCAAATCGCGAGTTTGCGGCGCGTACCGAAAGTTGTACTGAAAAACATCACCCAGGAAAGTAGTCCAAGGCGGGTGTTGGCTTTAGACATACCACAGTTATAAGAAGTGACTCTTTGGCTCCAAAGACGATTCGACATTCTGAGTTTGCCTCGATTCGTTAACCGATATCCTGATGTAAAATATTGAAATTTTCATTCCTTCTTTAATGAAACAGAGTAGGCCATATTCCTCCCATGTATTTTAGCTTATGTATGTGACCCTTTTGACAGCAAAGCTGTTTAAGCCAGCCGTAAAAAGTGCGCGTTTCACGAAATTATTATCATCAGCATTGGCTCGAGCGTCGTCGCCTTCTTCCGCAGCTGGCTCTTTGACGCCGCTCGGTTGGCGATCGGTTAGCACTCGGCACGCGCTCGTGCCACTGCTCCCGCACGCGTTTCACGAAGCTATCATCATCAGCATTGGCTCGAGCGTCGTCGTCGTCTTCTTCCGCAGCTGGCTTGTTGGCGCCCCGCGGTTAGCGCTCGAACTCGTGCTCGGAATGCGCTCGTGCCACTGCTCCCGCGTTCGTCGTCGTCGTCTTCTTTCAGAGCTGGCGGCGTGGCCGCTAATCATCCCAGCGTGCAATTTCACTTCTCTTCTGTCGTAGTAATGGGAGGCAATGCTTGTTTTTAGGGGCGAAGCTCCTTAGGGTGTGGGTCTGTCCCTCCTCTGTAGTATGTAGTAGTAGCTCGTCGTAGTAGGTAGCCACGTCTACTTTTATGAGAAAAAAAAAATCCGAAAGTTGTGCCCGTAGCGCGGAATCGAACCAGGGACCCCTCGCTTCCGAACGCACGACGCTAACCACTACGCCACGAAGCGCACATGGACGCACGCACCACGATGACAATAAATACCCAACATTAACGAAAGACTGCGCGTTTCTAACGCGTTTGTGCTAGTGCGTTACGGCCCGTGTAAGAAGCTGGTGTAAGACGCTGTGGCCTGTCCGCCTTACCCCCGTATTCATAAACGCTCCTCGACTTGAACTTGACTTGCCACCGCCTTGGGCAGCGCGTTCGAAACGCGTTGAAGGCGGTGGCAAGTCAAGTTCAAGTCGAGGAGCATTTATGAATACGGGGGTTATACTCTCTCAGCAGTCATGTGATGGCATCGGCAAACGCGGTGCACGTTCCGGCATGTGTAAACGGCTGCGTAAGACGCTGTGGCCTCTCCCCCTTACTAGAGAGTACTGCACGTTTCTAACGCGTTTGTGCTAGCGTCCCCTTATGCGGGAGATGGTGCAATTATAATGAAGGGCGCTGTTATAAAATAGGAATGACGTCACATATGGCGCGTGTCATTGGTGGAAGTCAATCATTCGATTTAGTGCGGCGAGACTGGGCGAATTACACTGAAGATTCACGGTTTACCGATGATTCACTCCGCAGCTTCGCCCACTCATCATCATTCACCCCGTGGATATGCGGTGTTTTTCTCATAAAAGTAGACGTGGCTACCTACTACGACGACTACGACGACGACGACGACGACGACTACTACTACTACTACTACTACTACTACTACTACATGCTACAGAGGAGGGACATACCCACACCCTAAGGAGCTTCGCCCCTAAAAGTAGCGTCACGCTTTGAAGAATGCCGCCGCCTCCTCGCACACCCTGTCCGAGGCCGACCCCGCGTCGGTATTGGCCTAATGGCATCACGTGGACCGTCGCGCCGCCGGGCGCTGGCTGCGTTTGTTTACAATCACGCTCGATCGCCATTTTCGCCAGAGAAGCATCTACCGGCTGGCGAGGAGCACAACGATACCGGCGAACACCGTCGGCGATCGTCGAATCTGATCAGCGGCGAAAGATAAACAAGTGCACGTGTTTCAAGCGGTGTAGGCGGCGCAACGGTCGAAAAAGGAGCGTGAAAGAGAGGAGTAACGAGGAGGAGGGAAGGCGGAGGGAAGGCGGAGGAGGAGAGTGTCGCTACTTTTTCTATATAGGGGCTTTACACCATCCTTTTCGGCTCACCCTCGCAAGCTTTCGCTCGAACCCAAATCCAAGTGCGGTAGGAGCTTCTCGCACTTGGACTTAATATTGAACACGACGCTGCTCAGCTTCGGCGGTCGATCTTCTTGGCAAGAAGCCGCTTGTAATGCAACTATTTGACCATCTGCGTCCGCGGAATTTTCTATTTATTGTCTCGGTATTCCTTCGCGGCAGCAGTGACATTTCGTTACATTGAAATTGAGTGAAACACACTTCGTTATATTGAGGTTCTAAATACATGGTGCTATATGGACAAGAAGTTATGATAAGTTAAATGCTTCGTTCTGTCGAGAATTTCGTTATATATAGGTTAACCGTAGTGCCATTTTAGAGTAATGGTAGGAATAGGAGTAAATCATCAAATGTGTGGTTCGGATGCTGGTTTTCAGCTTGTTCTTTATTTAAATGCATGCTCTTTTGTATGCTGAATGCGTGATTCCAAAGAATGTATGCACTGTTCACTTCACTTTGCTGAGTCCTTGTAGCCTCTGCCTTACGGGGGTATGAGGCATTGCATTTTCCACTTGCTTACGGATGTATGAGCCATTAATGATGATAGTTTTCGACATGCTGTTCTGTATGGTGTATGCGTCTTTCTAAAGAATGTATGGATCGTTCGCTTCACTTTGCTGTGTTCTCGTAGCGTCTGCCTAACGGGGCTATGAGTCATTGCATCTTTTGCTTGGTTACGGGGGTAAGTGCTTACGGGGGTACGAACCATTGATGATGATAGTTTTCTGTCGACGGACACGAAAAACATCCCTGCATTCTATCCATATACAGCTTCACTGTAATATGTCACCAATATTGTATTGATGCAGCATTTATTCGCACAGAAATTACATTATAATACTCCGTTTGTTGTTAGAGTAAACCTGCTCGCTTCCACTCAGGTGGGTACGCCGCTGCCGGACAACGGCCTCGATATGAGTGCTTTTGGCCAACGAGTTTCAGAGGATCTTCTGGACAAGAGGGTCGTATCGGTCGAGCAGTGTTTATACCAGGGCTCTTTGGGTCTACCCACGTCACCCCAGAAGTGGGACGCGGTTGATAGCGGGTTCAGTGCCTACCACACAGGTGGATCGTCGTCCGCTTCGCCGCCCACCCTAAAGCTCGACGGAAGGTCCAGCTCCTTCCTATCGCTAGCTGGAGCCACGGTTTCGACGCCCACCCATACTTTCGAACCTCACATGACGAGGACTGGCACGGACGTAGGGTCCTCTAGGGTCAACGTAGGTACCGTGTGGACGTAAATGCGGACACACGCTTGCTTCTGTGTTATCCAAAACATAAACCGGGAAAGCTTTTATGCTTATAATGTGTGCTGTAACGTACTAACAGTGCACAACGTTTTATTTGACACCATTTTGCGGTGAGCGAAATGGTGTGACAAACGGCAACATGGTTCCAACCACTTTGCATTGATCGTCGCTTACCTACACATGGGTGCCCAGTCTCGTCGTTTCATAGTCCATAAAATGATCATCGATACCGGTCCCGAACCTCTCCATGCGTAACATTAGGAAATAATCTAGAAAAGAAAAGTGAAGACCATAACATAAAAAAACGAAAGCGAGGCGTGGTGGTGTGACGTGGAGAAAAAATGTAGTTGAAAGTCAGCGCTCTGCATGTTGATTTCTTCGTCGTGCTGTACCTAATAATGAGACCATAACATGTCTAGTTTGTTAACAATCAAAACTCTGTTGGACCAAGAGACAAGAGCCGTTAGGGCAAATGCGCAACCAACCATTTTGCCACCAAAAATGTTTCGCCGAATAAAAAAAGAAGCCTTGACTCTTTTTGTACTGCAGATGCGGGACAAAAAGAGCGCAGCGTCTCGAAAGAAGCGCGAGGTGTCACCTTCACCGGAGACCCTGCAGAACTTGACAAGCTGCGAGACCTGTCGGTGTTACCTGGACTTCGCCACGTCACCGCGGCGGCTGCCCAAGACGGTCAGCAAGCCGGCGTGCGTTGGCGCGGCTCGTCGGTGCCCGACTACGCCTCGCTCTACCCCACCATGTACACGAACCCGCAAAACCTGCATCACACCATGTAGCTGCTGCCGCACCACTTCCGCGAAGCCCTGGCGAAACGCAACGGTCGAGTCCACGCGACCAAGTCGTCGTCCGTCGTCCCGACGACGACGACGATTTCGACGATGAAGGAGCAACTGGCCTCCGCCACCGGCGTACCTGGTGGTAAAGCAACAGACCTCAAGTCTCATAGGAAGGTGAAGGCGAGGGCCGACGGGACACAACACATAACCCGGCGGCCGGCCAGGACGAAGCTGCTGAAGGAATGCGAGCAGAAGATCCTCGAGGAGCGAAGCGGAATGACCTCTGACGACGACAACCACTCGTAACTGAAGACCGGCAAGAACTAGACCAAGGAGGAAAGGAAGAGGCACCACGACAAGGCTCGTGACCGCAAGAAGAAGGAGATGATATTAAAGCTCGAGATGGCCATCTTGAAAAAGCCCAAGAGGGATCGGGCACCAAGAAATCCTCGACGAGCGCAGCGTCTCGAAAGAAGCGCGAGGTGTCACCTTCACCGGAGACCCTGGTTGTCATCGGGGACAAGGCCTTTGGACTTCTAGCCGTCACGACTGTGTAGGGATGGGCACGCGATGTTCGCTTGATGGAAGGTGATCGCTTGATGAAACTTTTCTGAGGACAGCCTTTCGGCCTCCTGACAATGATGGTGGTGTAGGTACCACCATCATAGTCACACACATAGCACCGGGTGTTCGCATTGATGGAACTGTCTGTAAAGAGGCACTTGGCCTTCTGGCCGACACGACGGTTCATCGGCAAGTGATGCTCGCTGATTTCAGGACTTGTAGACATCATGACGGTATAGGTGCGACACGGATTGTACACGCAGTGGAAGTGCGGCCAAGAGCTGGATTTGAACCCTCTAGCCGCTTCAACTGTGCAAGGACCTTTGACGAGTGATTAACAGAAATCTGTGACCAGGCAACGAACATTAGTTTATTTACCAAGATATAGCTCTGCACTGGAGGCCAGCATTTTAGTATTGCGTCATTGCTCAGCAATCTCATACGGCGTGTGAGTCATTCATTGTTGAGCTACGAGAGATTTCGCGAAGCCGATGCGAACACTACTGTCCGGAGCATTTTCTGCTCGGAGGATCTCTTCACGGCTGCTGTGATGTGTGGGTCTGCTAATCGTAAATGCAGAATACCATATTTCGAAGGTATCGTTCTCTTGAAGCTCATATTGTACGCTTGATCCGTCAGCAACATGCATTTCTGAAAAAAACCTCTAACTTTAGATTGGAAAGACAGATACATGTTTTATTACACCATTAATGCAATATCTCTGTCTAATCATGACTGCATTTACGTATTTAGCTTTGTAGATCAAACTATCATCTTAAGATGGCGATTACCTTGATATAGGCATGTTCTGTATAATCCTGGCTAGAAAGCGAGTAACTGGAACGTGGAAACTTCAAGCGGTCATCATTAGCTGACCATCGAAACGCCTCTGTCTGGGGCCAATGTTTAGACCAAGATAGTAGCCCTTACACACACTTACCCACATATTTGCCCTCTTCACAACGTTAGATCCACTCTGAATTTTTCTTTGCGCATCAACGGTTTGTTTTTCCTGTGAGACAAATATAACTTGAATCACAATGCTACCAATAAGTGTGCTTCGACCAAGCTACTGAAACACAAAATTTAAGTGAGGTTGCCAGGATTTTCTGGTATATCTGTACTTTTGCTATGACTTATGTTTTATGACACTGAGCAAGCGTTTGAGTGGTGCATCTGCGCTGTCCAACTAGGACAGAAAAGACGGAAAGTTGCTTCGTACGCGAGTCATCACTGTATCGCTTTTATGTCCTTCGCAAGTGCGTCTGGGCGGCTTGGTTTTTGCGGCGACAACATCTAAAACTACCGAAATCCACGTTCTTCCCACCTGTGTAAAAACGGCGTGCGTTTCCTGCGAAGCGTACGAGCGTGGTTTACTGTTATACGCTTCCTGCATGCACCCAAGTCCCATATTTTTTAGTGTGCGCTACGTTATTTATGAACAACTTTGTCACTGTAAATTTGCTGCTAGCTTTCGAAAAGTTTTTAGAGTATACCTCTCCCCCAAAACAGTAGGTTTCAGTGTTGACACTTTGACTAAGAATGGCTTCGTTCTGGTGTGAATTGCTTTCTATTCTTGTTACGAGCACCAAAATGTCTGGAACCGTAATAGCGCAGTTCGAATAAAGATCAGTTCTATGAGTGTAAAACAAAGGAGTCTTCGCAGTAGAAGGGCGGGAAGGGGAAGTTTATTGCTCGAAGAACCGTAATAACGCATCCATACTGGCCGTTCGAGTCAGTCCAGAAGCGCCAGATCACGAGCGAGCCGCTCGCGCCGAGCGCGCTAGTAGCCGTCGTCGTCCTCTTCCTCTAATATTTAAAACACTCCGGGGCCTGAGGTGGCGAGTTCTAAAGGGTACAATTTCTGCACAGGTCGGATCATCTGTGAGCCACTGGGTATTTTAACTTTACACGCACGGACGTTGCCATCTTTACTTCGGATGCAGTCACTTACTACCCCAGTCTTCCAGAACATTCTGGGAGCCTTGTCTTCGTGAATAATCACAACATCACCTTTACTGATGCTATAAGCTTTTGATGCTTTCCTCAAGTGAACGCTTCGAAGTGTCAGTAGATATTCACGAAGCCATCGCTTCCACAGTTGTTCCATTATTAGCTGCCTGTGGACCCACAAACTGAGCAGCTCAGTCTTTCTTTCTCCCTGTTCATCAGACGTTTTAGGATTAGACAAGAGACGGCTGCCTAACAAAAAATGAGACGGGGTTAGAATGTCTGGCTCTTTAGGAGAAGAGTAAATGAAAGTTATGGGTCTGGAATTCACAACGGCTTCTGTTTCAGTCAGCAAAGTGCTCAGTTGTTGTAGGTCAACAGACGCCCTTCCCAATGACTTGCGAAGGCACATCTTCACAATCCTAACTAACCGCTCCCAAAACCCACCCCACCAAGGAGCTCTCTCTGCAATAAATTTCCAAGTTATGCCGTGGGTAGAGCAATACTGGCTGACTTCCTCTTTCCTCAACAACTGGTGCATGCTAGCTAGCTCACGTGCAGCTTTCTTGAATGTAGTAGCGTTGTCTGAGTAAACTATTCGCGGTGTTCCACGTCTTGCACAAAATCTTTTGAAAGCCATGAGAAAAGCGTTAATAGTAAGTCCAACCACATGCTCAAGGTGAATTGCTCTAACTGCTGCACACGTGAATAGCACTATGTACACTTTAACACCATTGCAATCTTTCACAAAAACTGGCCCTGCAAAGTCAACTCCCGTAACCTCAAAGGGGCGCGAATTGCACACACGATCACTGGGAAGAGGGGCTGCCGGTGCACTCGCAGCCTTGAGTCGGAAACGAGCACAAATCACACATTTTCGTAGCACTCTCTTCACTGCTTGTCGCACTCTGGGCACCCAGAACCGGGCGCGAAGTTCATTTAATGTGTCACCGACACCGCCGTGGAGCACAGTTTTGTGAGCTTGCAAAATGACGAGTCGCGTGACCGGGTGGTTGGACGGTAGCAGCACAGGCGTCTTTTCGTTGTATGTGACCTCGGCGTTCTGAAGGCGAGTTCTAATCCTCATGACGCCCTTTTCGTCAATAAAGGGATGCAGGTCTCTTATGGACGACGTCTTGTCGAGGTCTTGTCCCACTTCAAGTTGGGCTCTCTCTTTGGCATAGGTATCTGTCTGCATTTGCTTGAACCAGATGTTCTCAGCTTCTTGAACTTCAGTAGCTGTAAGTGATCCTTCTGTATGTGACGTTGGCGATCTACAGTTGTCCACGAAGCGTTTGACCCATGCTGTCACTCTTGCCATTCGTAACCAAGAACTAAATCGTTCAGCACTGAAAAGTGGTTCTCTTATCACGCTCACCAGTACAGGAACGTTTGTTTGTAACTCGGAAGAAACTTGTTCGTCTTCCGGTCCAGAATCTGGAGCGTCAGGTGTCGTTGGCCAACTATTTGCCGCACGTAGAAGCCAGTTAGGTCCTTTCCACCACAGCTGGCTATTTCGAAGGTTTGTGAGCGACAGCCCACGCGTCAGCAGATCAGCTGGGTTTTGTGTTCCCGGACAGTAATGCCACTGGTCTGGATCTGTTACTTGACGTATCTCGTTAACTCTGTTATAAACAAATTGCTTCCACTTGGTTGCCGTGCTTTGTATCCAACAAAGCGCTACACTTGAGTCCGTCCACAGGTGCTCTTCTGTTTTCCATTGCCTCGACTCTAGAGCCTCCCGCAAGAACTTTAGGACTCTAGAAGCCAGAACCGCTGCTATCAATTCCAAACGTGGTAAGGTGATCCGTTTGATTGGAGCTACTCTACACTTCGAAAATAGAAGCTGAACATCAACGTTACCGCATTGATCTTCCATTCTGAGATAAGCTACGGCACCGTAAGCAACAGAACTGGCATCAGCAAATACGTGAAGCTGGGAGCTTGAAGGCTTGTCCAAGAATAACTTCAGCTCACACCTGGGAAGTGAAAACACCGGATAGCATTTTAGCTCATCGGACCAAGTTTCCCATTCGTGTCTAAGTTGCTCAGGCATAACTTCTTCCCACGCA
The DNA here is from genome assembly GCF_013339745.2 of Dermacentor silvarum. NCBI lineage: Eukaryota > Metazoa > Arthropoda > Arachnida > Ixodida > Ixodidae > Dermacentor > Dermacentor silvarum. The sequence goes on from NC_051163.1 coordinate 52,159,943, forward strand.
GTGCCATGCTCCCACAATCTCTGAAAGAGGACTTTCATCCTAACGACGAACGGTGATAGCCACCCTAATGGATCGAAAATCCGTGCGGTCGTCTGAAGGACACATCTCTTGGTGTCGTTCTTCTTTTCGAGAATCTGCAACAGAGATTCCATGTTTAGAATAAGCTTGTCAGCAGCTGTGTCCCATAGCAAACCAAGAACTTTCGTAGGAGCCATTGCTGAGACAGAGTCCAATCTATCAGTGATGTACTTTCTTAACTCATCATCATTGGTGGACCATTTTTGCAGCTTCATGCCCGCTTTGCTGAGGATGAGATTTGCTTCGTTATAAAGACGGAAAGCTTCTTTTGAAGAAGGAACTCCTGTGACAAGATCGTCAACGTAGAAATTCTCGGCAAGTTGCATGGCAGATGATCTCAGCGCAGGATCGATATGCTTGAAATGATACTGGAGCGTCGCTGTTAAGAGGAATGGACTTGCTGTAGTTCCAAATGGCACTCGTGTCATCCTATACTCCACTATTTTCGGCACATGTTCACTTGACATTGGCGTGCTGTCAAACCATAAAAAACGCAAGGCGTCGCGATCAGGCTCTTGAATGCCGATTTGAAGAAACGCCTTTTGTACAGCTGCAGTGATTCCAATCTTGTGTAGCCTGAAATTCACAAGCATTTTAACCATGTTGTTGTTGATCTTGGGTCCTTTTTCTAATAATTCGTTCAGAGACGCTACTCCATGCGTGTGTGACGAGGCATCGAAGACCACCCTCAGCCGTGTCGTCGAGGATGATTCCCTGATAACAGCATGGTGCGGCATGTAGTAACATCTCTCTGCCGAGTCTTTTCCGTTGACTCTTTCCGCGTGATCATCCAGTTCATACTGCCTGACTGCCTTGTCGTACTGCTGAAGAAGCTCCTCGTTACTACCAAATCGCCGCAATAAACCGTGTAGGCGTCGAACCGCAACACTTCGGTTGTCTGCTAGGTATGTGTTGACGGATTTCCACGGTAGCGCTACTTCGTACCTCCCGTTCTTGAATGCTATGTTCTCCGTGAATTGCCGGACCACTTCATTTCCATGCTCGTCGTGGGTAGAAGGGTCAGAAATGCCTATGCTGTCTAGCTCCCAGAAGTGCTGTAAGGTTTCAGACACGTCAGTCTCTGTGCAACTCGTGCGAAGGACACAAACGTGCGCGCGGACTTTGAAAATGCGACCGTCGCATGGTACAGGCCCTTGAAATGTCCAGCCAAGCTTGGTGTTGATCGCAGCAAGTCCTGTCACTTCGTCGTGCGACCAAACATCGTTTAGCACGAGCTTCCACATTTGATCGGCTCCAATGAGCAAGCTTATGCCGACTTCTGTTTTTAGGCCAGGAAGCGATACAAAGTCAGCAATAAACTTCTTTTCATTAGCCAGCTTCTGCACAAATGACTGTGACTGTGGAGGTTCAAGCAAGTGATCACAGATAAAGGGAACCTCCAAAGCCTCGATTTCGTGTTTGGAGCTGTCAAATTGGCTCATCAAAGTCACCTTAACCAAGTTGAGCTGCTCTTTTGGCGCACCGCTCGAACCACCGAACGCTTTCACTTCAACATCTACCTTCTTCAGTGTTGGCAGGCTTAGTTTTCTGGATATATCTTCTCTGATAAACGTTCTCTGGCTTCCGTTGTCCAGGACCCCTCTTATATAGCAAGAATTGCAGTCGCTTAGAGCCCATACTCGGAACGTCTGCAGTAATACGTCATTTTCAAATAAATTGCTTGTAGGTGCTTGTGCGGCAGCATGCAAGCTCGGGGTTTGTCGTTCACTCGGTTTCTTCTTGCTAGCGTAGTTGGGGTCACAAACAGCTGTTGCGTGCTTGCCTTTACAGGTAGCGCAACGGATATTGCGTCGGCAATCTTTCGAGCGGTGGCCTGATATCGTGCACTTGAAACATCTGCCCGACTTGGCCAAAAGGCTCTTCTTCTCCTGCAGGCTTATTGTAGAAGTGCACGTTTCCGTAACGTGGGTGGGTGAAAGGCAGAAAAAACAATTACCTTTCGTCTTGCTGGATTCGTTATGTAACACGGAGGCGGTAGGCGTGGCACAGGTCTTCCTGTCACGCCTTCCATCGTGCGTGTCGCGAACGCAGGAATCCTGGTGACCACTTTTTTCACGAGCTTCGACCTCCAGTCGGAGAAAATCCAATAGTTGGCGCAGCTCCGTCTCTGACGACTGGATCTCATCGGGCTTTTGTAGTAAGCTCTGTCGCTTGTAGTGTTCCACCACGATGTCATTGGGGATCGCTTTCGTTAGAATCTCGACGAGCATCGCAGCGTATGAAAGCTCCGATCGTCCAAGAGCCTTGAGACCTCTCACGTTAATGTGTACGGTATCCAGGAGATTCCTCATAGCGGTCACGTCAGTAGAAAACCTCACTGGTCTCAGCATTCGAAGATTCTCCAAGTACTTCTGCTCGATGATCCTCACGTTGCCGAAGCGGTTGGTTAGAATTTCGATGGCATCTGCATATGATGCGTCCGTCACTTGAATTCCCTCGATCGCTTTGGCCGCTGGTCCAGCCAAAAGGGTTTTCAAGTAGTGAAAGCGGTCGATGTTCGTTAAACAGGTATTTTCGTGGACGGCATGCTTGAACATGTCCCAGAAGGGCTGCCACTGTTGCACTGTTCCATTGAAGTGAACCAAGTCGAGCTTCGGAAGTCGAGAAGCACCGACAACTGGTGTTGAGGTATCACCGAGGGCACGATGTCCCGAGATCGTACCTGAAGCTGAGGCGTCGTTAGGTGTCGGTAGGCCTCGATCCGCGATTGTTTGAGACTGAAGTTGTTCGATGTGGTGACAGAGAAGGGACAAGGTTGCTGCCGCGTTGTCTTCATAATCCGCGACCGAGATGTAGTCTTCGGATGCTTGCTCGTCCGTGAGGTAACCCTCCAACTGTTCGTTGAGCACCCTTACTCCGTCGTTGCAGTTCTTCAGTCTGTCATGCAGCACTCGAAGCGCCGGAGCGCTAAAATGACTTGATTCCATGAGTTGGCTTGCCTCGTTTCGGAGACGCGTGTGCAAAGCTCGTTGGGTCGCTCGCTTGCCCTTGATCCGCTCCATCTTCGTTGCCAGCGAAGTCCTTTCGTTGTCGGGTCGCTTGGATCACAGAGTCCCGGGTTTCTCGGCACCGAAAAATGTAAAACAAAGGAGTCTTCGCAGTAGAAGGGCGGGAAGGGGAAGTTTATTGCTCGAAGAACCGTAATAACGCATCCATACTGGCCGTTCGAGTCAGTCCAGAAGCGCCAGATCACGAGCGAGCCGCTCGCGCCGAGCGCGCTAGTAGCCGTCGTCGTCCTCTTCCTCTAATATTTAACAATGAGAATACCGGAAGTCATAGTCAGAATAACATCATCACCAGAACAAATAGGAATGAAGCTTCTGAAGGCATGAAGAAAATAAAAATGCAAACTTTCATGTGAAAACCGCTCTTTGGACATACACCATGCTTTGTTGAGAACTTCGCATATAATCATTCATGACCAATGACTGCGAATATTGATTTGCTTCATAAGAAGAACATTACTTTCCCCATACGCCGAGTAGAGACATCAAATACATGCACGTGGCTAATTAACATAAGCGTTTCATATCAAAACAGAGAATATTAAGGCTCCTAGTGGCCACTGGCTTGTACTTCAGCAGCATATGAAGGCTGCATGGGCAAATTTTGTCCCTCGTGCAGTCATAAATAAACAACCATTTTCGATGAGGAAAGCGTTGCGCGAGAAGACAAAGTTGTGGCACACCCTGCGTGTTTTCTTCCCTAATGTAGCATTGTCTGGTACAGGCTAGATGTATATATGAGCACTATGTCTTAGAAGACTTAAAGAAGGTTTAGAAGGTTTAAGACTTTTCACGAAGATTTGCGCAAATCTATTTGTGCGGAGGCTGGCGTGTCCTGCAACGTGATTTTTTTTTGTCTATTAGAAAGAATGTTGTCATTGAGGGGGAAAATGCCAATCGAGAAGCAAAATAAAGCTAATAAAGTTAATTTCTTGACTCTTCGGCTCCTGTCGTGTTTGTTGTCCATGCCGATTAAGAATTACGCGAAAGGCAGAAAATGCCAAATTGTCAGTTACATTCGCTGGGGATCGTGTTCGGTATGCTGCCCTGCTCTCTGCCCCAAGTCTGAGTAATAATGTATCTTGCGAAACCATGTATTGTTCCGTACGTACGTCATCTATAGAACATGCAAAGGTAGCACGTGTACGAGCAAATAAAGTGGCTGTAATTATTGTCGTATGGAATATGTAACACAGAGCGTTCTTATTCTAAATAGACAAATCTCCGAAATAGGGAGTATTCATTATGCCACGTATATAAGGGTGGGCAATTTCGTATTCTGCAAACGTAAAACACAATGAAAAAGAACGTATTTAGCCATGTAGTGCCCAACGTATCATTTACGCTACGCTGAGCTTGGTGCTTCAAAGTTCCGACTAATGCACGGAAATTTAACATTGCAAATATAATAGTTTTTTATAAGCTGGGTCAAATTTTCAGTTTTCAAAAGTTCAAGAAACCAATTATAATTGTTACTTTAGTAATACTTTTCGCTCTTATAAAATTTCATTGTTTTTGAACGAACGTAGTCTTCATATCCAGGAATAAAAATACACAACATTTGCGTGAATCGAAAGCGTGCTGGGACACTACAGGTTTAATACTGCCAAGCAATTTTTCGGCAGCCGTGTCAAGAGTGGGTACTGAACACTATGTACAGTATTAAAGACAGTACCATAAAACAACAACAACAAAAAAACACGAACATTGCGTGCGAAACTCATACGCGAATAGAATATCTGACGCAATGCATAAACAACAAAATGTTGCGCACACAAAGAAAAAAAAAGGAAAGAGAGAGAGAGAGCAAGCTCGAGACAACATACCAGTCTTGGGGTTGCATCAAATCCATCGCATAAAAGAAGGCTTCAAGGTTGCATAAATCAACCAAGCTGCAGGCAAAGGAAATGCTATCATTGCGAAGTATACGACACAGTCGGATAAAAGCTTTCAACATTTTTTCCCCATATGCCTTGCGGCAAATCCCCCGAATGATAAAAAAGTAAAGGCGCATAGAACTAAATGCAGAGTTCAGTCAATGTCACAAATTGAAATCCGAAGCTTTCCACCTACATCGATGAAGTAATTTTTAGAGGATAAAGAACAGGTTACACCTCTGGCAAGTTTTTCTGTAGCTCCGCTAATCTTCGGTACAGACCATCACCGTGGAGAGAAACAGTAATACCATTAAAAAGCTAACGCCATTAAAAGGAATGTGTACAATTATTAATCATGAACCAAACCAGTTCGCAAGCGAGTGCCTTACCAGCAAAAGAGAGCAAGACTTGACAACAAAAGCGTGTTTCGACAGAGAAGCCCCAATAAAAGCTGATCCTTAAAGTACTGACGGATGCTTGAAATGCAGGCTTTTGGAAATGATAAAGAAGTTAACGAAACAAAGATGAACGACGTCATTGTGCTGGAAAATACATGTGAAAATCCCACGGAAACCGTTTTTATTATTACTAGATTAGCGTTCGTTGCGGGTAAAGGCGCCAGAGCGGAAGAAAACTAAATTGCCTTTTACGAAGTGTCCGACAACAGATGCCTGGAATGCATGGAAGACTTGGCGCACCTGACAGAGTGAGTTCCACGTTAGTTGTGGAAGTACGGCTTAATATTGTTCGGCTTGGGTCTTGCATATTTTGTATAGCACATGTGTTGTCGTTCTCACATCATTTCGTTGATACTTTTGGATTTAGCGGTTATTTTTATGCACGTATGGGCGATAGAAAGAACTATAAGAAATGCGCTAGCAATGACGACTGCACAATATATATTGATTGATTGACAGATTTATTGATGAATGTGCTGATTCGAGTGTTCGCAGTACAATGAACACGGAGGCCGAAAGTGGTCAGACAGTAAGTTAACGGTCATTCGAAGTTCGCTTTGTAAGATGGGATTGCGGGTCTTTATTTTATTCTTCTTCTGCTTTTGTTGCAATGGTCAAATGTAGAGATAAGTATACTTGCGGTGACAGGCCACGACAGGAATCTGTAAAGATAAATTCTTCATTCTGCCTGGGATTTTCCACTCTAGAAAAGCAACTTTTGGTGAATCCACTTCCTTCGAGATTTTGAACCGTGTCTATGTAGTAATTTAGCAGTATCATTTAGAGCTTAGGTACTCGGCTACAGGTAAATATAAACATATACCAAGCTGTTCTTTAATATATGTGGAAAACAAAAAAAAATATATTTTTTGAATGTTCCTTCATTTCAAAATCTCAGTACCATATTTGCCAAAAATAATTCATCAAATTATTATATATAATGCCGAAAATAAATCGAACTATGCGAGATTCCTTTTAGCACGTCGCATTTCTGCAAGCGACTGAACTGTCTGTGAAATGGTGACACATTCGTGACCTGGAAAGAGACGCCCAGGTGGAGAAACCCAAGTGGAGGCGCTGGCGTCAGACGAAAACAGTATTGATTACTTGCTTCGCACATTGTTTACTGCTAAGTATCAGCGCATAGTTAGATAAAAGATTTACTCTTTGCAGTAAATGATTGCAGGGATACTCTTAATTCGTGAGTCTGCGGCGTGTTCTGAAAGTTGCATTGAAAAACATCACCCAGGAAGGTAGTCCTATGAGGGTGTTTGCTTTAGACAACGGACAGACATAAGAAGTAGCTCTTTGGCTCCAACGGCGATAAGGAGAGGTGTGCTTGCCTCATTAACCGATATGCTGATGTAACCTATTACACATTTCTATCCTTCCTTAACTGGAAACTTACGCTGGGGTGCGCCTATCTAAATACATGTATAAGGAGAATTCGTTTTTCTCGGCAACAACTGCACCAAATTTGACTAGGTTTGTTGCATTTAAAAGAAAAACTTAAAATCTAGGGTCTGTTGGCTTCGAGTTTGTGATTTATGTCGTTATTTTTTTATTCAAAATTGGCAAGGATTGCGAATTTTCGAGAAACGAAACTTTTACGTTTGCAACTCTGTAACTGGGCAGTGAAAAAACAGTACCACAATTCTGGTAATTGCATCTAGTAGTACATCTAAAGCGGACAAAATTGATATATAACACATATATCTAAAAAAATAGCAATACTGAAATACAGCTTTTGCAGAGCCCTTCTCTACAACCTAACAAATTCACGTAAGATATAAATTGAAATATAGAATTTGCCCGCTTTGAAAGATCTAATGGATGCCGTTTATAGAAACGTGATATATGTTCTTGATGCAAAGCTCTTAATTGGTAAACTTCGGGCTTACATTTTTGAAATTTTTGAAAATTCTTTAAACAATATGCAGGCCCTAAATCGAAATTCCGCTTCCAGCAGCGACTAGAATTTAGCTTTCTCTCTTAAATGCAACAAATGTCATTAAACTCGGTGAAGGGTTATGTTAGAAAAGCGTTTCTGCGTTTTACATGTATTTGAATCGGTTGTAACGGAGTTAGGCCCGAGCTAAGCTTTCTCTTAAAATAGAATAATGAGGCCATGTTAACGTCGCCTACGCGGTTTGACACTGAACTACTCCATACGAAATCTGAAAGAACACGGCGGTACTGCATAAAAAAAGGCATAGCTTATTTCATCCGCGCCTGCGCAGAGGGGTGCCTGCTTTTTTTTTTTTTTTTTTTTTTTTTTTTTACCCTGAGAACAACGAACAATGGCAAATGTGTAAGCATTTCTATGCCTGCTCAAAGATGAAGCCCATCCTTCTGTCCTGTAAGACGAATATCTGATAAGAAGAATACTGTATAAAATAAAACCCAAAAAAATTTGAAAAGAAAAACGTTGACGGTGGGGAGTTTCAAACTTCCCACCCCACGCTAGGATGGAAACGAAGAAGTAAACGTCTTACCAACTGGGCTAAATATCCTTTATTTTTATTCTTTATTACATGGGAGTACATTCTTCAGCAAAACAACACAAGGTGCTATGAAAATTTAAGGTGACCGAAAGCACAATCAGAAGCTAGGCAAGCACGTGCAAGCGTCCAATAAAGGCATCTAGTCCGGCGCTCTTCTTGTGGAGCATACACACAACAAACGTAGGCAGCAGATTCTCGAAAAAAAAAATTGCTGCGGCTTAGCTCAGCTAACCCTGGATATGGAAAGCGAAAGCTTGGTTTAGCCTGGTTAAGCCTTGGTTTCACTTGGTTAGCCTTTGATTTAGCTGTAATTATTATGCTTTGGTATACGCTCATCGATATAAGCGAGGTATAAATTATAAGCCGACAAGTCCAAGCGTTTGGCGAGCCGAACTGCTAGCCCTTCCTCAGTCTCCGACGCTAGCTTCGCGCGCTTGGCATTCCGGACCCTCTTCTCCAGTGAAGCAGTTCGTCGGGTGAAAGACGCGTGTGAAACGCGTGGTTAGACGCCGGTAAGACGCCGCGGGGTGGTCAGCCAATAGAGAAAGAAACGCTGCCAGCCTGCTGCGGCACCAGCTGCGACACCAGCTGCGGCACCAGCTGCGACACCAGCTGCGACACCAGCTGCGACACCAGCTGCGGCGGTTGCTAGGGAACGGCTCAGCTCGCGGTGCTTCCACCGACCACAGCGAAACGGCGAGAATACGGCCAGTGTAGCTTTCGCTACAAAAAAACGACCGGGTGCTTCGCGGTTATTCAGCATGCCTATCCCACATTCCACTGCGCCCAAGGCTATTATATCCATTCTTTCAGCGAAGCTGTTTACCTCTAACCCCCGTATACATCTCCCGCATGCGTTTCCATGGGGGTGGGGGGTACCTGGGCGGCTTACGTTCGTATCCCGGCACGTGGACAGGAATGGAGCCTGGTGCATTCACGAGGCGGTCATTTCAGGAATCGCTTGACATTTGTGCGCAGGCGGGAGTACGAGCGGGCGCGATGCTGGGGCATTTGCTCCTTGAATGTCTGACTACTATGTACTACGAAGGAGATGTTTCTTTGCTCGTTTTGTATGCGTTTGTCCCTAGGCGCACCGGCATTGCGCAGTGAGATGGCGCGCTACAGCCTGGCCACGCGCGTATTTGATTACGCTCCGACGCTGGCTGCCGCCGCGGTGAACCACGTCAACCAGAGGTCAACGACGCCCCATTTTGGTGATCGCTGTATCTAAAGGTACGTCGGACGTGCTCGAATCCCAGAAGCTAAAGGTACGTCGGACCGACTTTCTCGAGCCTGTGCCGCTCGTGCAGAGTAATTCATGCGGGATTAGACCTTTCACGCGCCTTACGGCGCTGTGTGCCTTCAAAATAACACAACTGATTTTCCCGGGGGAGCCCTAGGGGCCGTCGCAGAGAGCAGCCCTACTCTCCTAGGCAAATTCAGATATTCAAGGAGTAAAAGCCCCCAAATTTTCTCTCTCGCACCCGCTTTTACTCGCGCCTGCGCACAAACGTCGGGAGAGTCCTAAAATGATCGCCTCGAGGTACGTTTCCATAGGTGGGGGTAGCGGCTTACGTCCGTATCACGGCGCGCCGAGAGGAATGGAGACGGGTAAGGGAGAGGAGGAAAGAGTGTGGCGACGGTGATGCAGCAATGGAGACGGGTAGGGAGAGAGGGGGAAAGGGTGTGGCGACAGTGAAGCAGTATTTCTTGGCCCCTTTACCACGAATTATGCATTGCTGTTTAAATGTGCAGAGATTTCTTACCGAAGTTACAATAATGATTTGCAACGGTAATTGCAGCTGCTTTCCATAATTTATACGTGAGAAGCCCTTCTCGACTATCAGTAATGGGAAAGGCTTAACGGGATCAACAACCACCGGGGATGTGTTGATGATATTTTTATTGAAATGAAAAGGCCATAATTTATAGCGATAGCATAGAGCTTGCTGTTCGCGGCTTAAATAGGAGTTATAACTTTCGAATTTTCTTTCGTTTTCCTTCCGAATTTTTGTTTCTCTTATACAACATTTTTCTTATGAGTGTTTCGTTATACATGACAGATGGGCGTGTTTCGTCGTTGGGTAGGTATTGACATGCTTACACATTTTATATTGTATGCTGTTCTCACGAGGAATAAAAGAAGGAGAAGAGGTTGTGGGGTGTTCTTCAAGAACACTTTGAGTTCAAGGAACGGCGAGGCAGCGTGGGGTACCCTCTCCAACGACACCAGCGACCAGCAGCGCGATCGTCGACGAGGAGGTGGGGAGCCGCGCGACGGAACTTCAGGGAGGTTAGAAGAAACATACCGCTGGGAGGTACCCGGGCTGGTTGGCGCATGGATTGACTGCCATACTGGAACGGCCGGGCAGCGTCGTCGGATGTTTGAAGGCGACGGCGGCAATAGCGAGCGACGTGTCCTGGCGTGCAGCAGGCGTAACGTATGGGAGGATTGTCAGGCGCCCGCCATGGATTTCTGACTCTCGGCCCGGCCCAAGAAGCAGTAGGAGCGGCGGGTGGTGTAGACTGGTGCATGATCGAGAAAGGGGGCTGGGGAGGCCTACGCACTACCTGCGCATAGGTATGAGGCGCGGCAACAGGCTGCACTGCCTGCGCATACGTAAGAGGTGCGGCCTCAGGTGGCTGGTGGTGAGCGACGGGAACAGCTTGAGCGACTACTTCGGCAATGACAGTGCGGAGCGTTGTAGGCCGAAGACAGGACGGCTCCTGAATGAAGGGGACCAAGGAAAGTTGACGGGAAATCTCCTCGCGCACGAAGTCTTGAATCCGCTGAAGCAGTGGAGAGTGGTCGGAAACGGCAACGAGACTAGATAGCGATTCGGCGGTCGACAGAGGATGCCGAGTCAGGCTGCGTTGCTTCTTCAACTCTATGTAGCTCTGACATACAGTGACCCCATCAGAAACGGTGCGCGGATTCTTGGCCAAAAGCATCTGGAATGCGCCGTCATCGATGCCTTTGAGGAAGTGCTGAAGTTTATCAGCTTCGGGCATGGCGGCGTTGACAATTTTACAAAAGTCGACGACTTCTTCAATGTAGCTCGTGAAAGTTTCACCAGTCTGCTGTGCATACGCTGGCAAGCGCTGTTCAGCGCGTAGTTTGTGGACAGCAGGTCGACCAAACACTTGAGTGAAAGATGTCTTGAAAGTTGACCATGTCGGGGTGTCGACTTCGTGGTTACGGAACCAGAGTTTGTCAACGCCAGTAAGATAAAATATAACGTTGGTCAACTTCGCGGCGTCGTGCCACTTGTTATGCGCGCTCACCCGTTCATACGACGTAAACCGGTTCTCCACGTCGGTGTCATCCGTACCGCTGAAGACCTTCGGATCACGTTACCGAGGAACCCCGGGGCAGATGACGGACTGGGGCGCAGGCGCCGCGGTCATGATGGGCGGAAGCGTTCGGGTTCAAAGCTTCAGGGTGTAGGCGACGGGGGAATACTGCAACCTCCACCAATTGAGAAGAAGTTTATTGGTGGTGACCGTCGAGGACGCCACGATTTCAAGAAACGTCGGGTCAGCATGGGGCACCGTCTCCAATGACAGCAGCGACCGGTATACGCGATAAGAGGGGGCCGAGTGTTGGCCATGCCGCTGGACGAAGGCACAGCTTCTTCACAAAAGAACACTAGCGGGCATCCATCCGCACAGGCGCGGATCAGATAAGCACTAACTTTTTTTTTGCAGTACAGCCTTGTTCTTGTTGAATTAGTATCTATTAGTTCATTATGAAAAGGATTAGGCGACGCCAACGTGGCATTATTATTCTGTTTTAAAAAAGACTGAAAATTTTAAGAGGCTACATCAGCACATCGGTCAAAGAATGGTACAATACGTCATTTCCCTATGTTCATTAGAGAGACATTGCAGTGTACTAGAGCCAAGGTGTCGCGACCTATGCCTGTGTGAAGTCTAAAGCAAACACCCTCCTCGAACTACTTTCCTGGGTGATGTTTTTCAATGCAACTTTCAGAACGCGCCGCAGACTCGTGAAGTAAGAGTATACCTGCAAGCATTTGATGCAAGGAGTAAGTCTTTTATCTAATTGTGCACTGTGCGCCTAGCAGTAAACAATGTGTGAAGCTAATAGTCAATATTGCTTCGTGTGACGCCAGCGCCTCCACCTCGGCGTCTCTTTTCACGTCACGAATGTGTCACCATTGGTCAGTCAGTTCATTCTCTTGCAGAAATGCGACGTGGCAAAGGGAATATCACATGTTTCGAGTTCGCTTCGGTATTATATATCATAATTCGGTGAAGAGGGAATACGTTTGGGAAAGATGGTACAGATGTTTCGAAATGGAGGAACATAAAAAAAGTCGCAGTTTCGCCCGAAAGGCGAAGCATCGATTGCGATAGCAAATTAGTAGACAGCTATCGGCAGCGAGCAAATTGACCTTCGCGCTGGCTCTCGCTTCAACGCGAACTAAACGTCGAAAGCGCGGCGCATATGAAGCTACAGGCACTCGGCGAATGCACTTTGGCCCATCGCAGATCGCTTTGAAGATGAGGCTCCTGCGGGCGCACAGATTCGGCCGCGTCGCAGATCGCTTTCAAGATAGCTCCGTGAGCAGCAGCCGCGTAAGCAGAACGCACTCTCCCCCCGCCCTCCCCTCTCCTACCGTCTCCGTCGCCTCGTCCCCGTTCCTCGCGCGTGAACAAAGACCGTTCGCTTGCGGCCGCCTTCCTCTCTCGCGTGCGCGAGATTAAGCTGCGGTTGCCGGCTCACCCTCGCACGCCTTCAATCCCACACACAACGCACGTAGCGCGGCGACGATTTTATAGCCGTTGGACTTTATACGGGGAAGATCACTACGACGGTGACGGCGAGGGCTGCGGCAAAAATGCGCTTGAAGTGTTCATATCTATTGCTATCGCAATAAAAAAAAAATTTTTTTATAGATCATGAACGACAGCTTCGCATGTGTTTGTTTTTCCGTAGCCGAGCACCTACGCTCCAAGTGAGGCTACTTAATTACTACATAAACTCAGTCCAAAAACCAAGTGGATTCATCATTAGTTGCATTTCTGGAGCTGGAGTGTAGCTTCACAATCTTGATCTGTCACTAAACGTGAACAATAGTGCAGTCCTTGTCTGTCCGCTTTCTGGGCCGATACAGTACCCGGAAATCGCATATGATGGAAAACTTAGCTGCGGTGTTCTCGCATAGAATTTATTGCCACGAAAGGGACACGAGGTGTAGGTTTATTACGTAGAACTTTTAACCGGCGTTCTGGTATGCGAAGTGACACACTAATTATGACCTACCGTATGTATCCACGACCTATTCTAGAATTTGGCTGTGTTTTGTTTTCCAGAAGTGCAAAAAAATAAATAAGACCACTTGTTCATTTAGAGAGAGAAGCTCTTCGACTATGTTTAGGTCTTCTAAATTCGTTGCTATTAATGTGTTATACCCGGAAGCGCGCTTACCTTCTCTTGACAAGAGAGTCCGCATCCTTACGGTTCAAACCTACTTATAAGATCTTACGAATCTCCTCTACGACGTACACAATATGTATTTATTATTGAACCAAATTCATTTTCTGAGAACACGTGGCCACGGTTACACGCCCCACACATGTTTTATGTGTGCAGGCATAATTAGCGCCTTTAAATGTTCTCATAAAAGGAAATCATTCCGTTTAGCAGGCCCACGTTGTGGCTCAAGATTGACTTTGCAGACCTTCTTCCCAATAGCGCAAAATTTCTGTCCCCAACATATTTGAATGCGCTTTTGCAATGCTATTTGGCCCATTTCCCAATAAATGTAATAGCGACTGACGCTTCCTCGTGCGAAGAGAAGGCAGGCGTGGGAATATACCGACCATCCCTCAAGTGGTCTTTTTCCCTTCGCCTGCCAGATTACACATCAGTTTTTCAGGCCGAAGTTCTGGCAATTGTTCTTGCTTTGCGAAAGTTACCCCTTCATGTTAGTTGTTCATGTTAGTTGTTTTCGTCAGAGATTCTGTTTCTGTTTGCAGCGCTCTTAACGCGCCTACAAATTCGGCAGCTTCGAACCCGTTTTATACGTTAGCTCCGTCCTACTTAAGGTTAGTTCATTTAGTATGGGTACTAGGCCACCGATACAAAATCTTAAAGAAATAGCCGATTGTTTAGCACGAGCTTCATTAAAAGGGCTGGTGATATCTGAGCGGCCGGCAACTACGCATATCCCTGCAGCCGGTTATATATATGTATATATATATTGTGGGAACCCTCGGGTCCCATGACCGCCGCACGCGCAGCGAACGTCGCGGCAGACGCATGCGCGCCAAGGAGAGTTGGGAGAGGGGAAACTTTCCTTCCGCGGGCGGCGCACGGGAATCGCAAGCGCTAGCAGCGCCACCGGCAGCAAGCGGCGACGGCGGAAGTACCCGCCGCTGCTCCCGTATTCCCGCACGTGGTTAGTCAACCGCGTTCTTGCCGCGGCAAACGCCGCGGCATAGCGATGAAAAAAGAAAAAGATTAAGTACAAGTTTTTGCGAACAAGTTCAGAAGTAGTGACGCCAGTTACTGCGCCAGAGGACAAAATCAATGCAGTTCCTCTAAAAAAGAAAAAAATGTCTGCCACAATTCAGCGTATAGCAAACCATATCATGGACTCTTGCACTAATTTTCCGAGATTCGCCTGTCTTCAGGAATTGTCCACATATGTATGCACCGTCCGTAGTTGTAAATCTGTTGTTGGTCGTTCATTGACGAGGTAGTTTCTGCAACGCTAATCTTCGGCTGTAGTTCCGGCAGACGTGTATTTAATCAAGGAAGGACCGCGAAAAACGTGGAATGCTTCCTACCTGAGCTTGGGTGGTCCACGATAAAGGGCATCACGAGTGTAAAGGAGGAACACGGGGGGAAAAGGGGGGGGGGGGGGGGGGGAGAGAGTTCCGCGGCGACAATATTTTTCCGGTTGGAACACCTGCCGAGTCGCGCACCTCGCCTCCCGACAAAATACAATTTACAGACAGCCTATCTTTGAAAGGGCAACGCCCGCGTCAAGCGCTGCATTGTTTGAACGATTTGTAAGTGCAAACTATACCTAATGCTGCACTTTTCCCGTAGAGGGCACAAGCATTAAATCAGTGCGTTGCCATATACCGGGTGTTTCAGAGAACACTATCAAATATTTTTTTCAAGGTTGCCTGCTGCAGACAGCATAATTCTAGTTCATGAGCTGGTCTACTCGAAGAGGCGGACATTACTTGTGTAATAAATTGAAATGCGTAATCAACTAATTAAAAAAAACAGCCCTTCCCCTTTCAAGAAAATGGGGGTAAGCGAAGATTGTCGCGTGTGTATCTCACCGTCCGTGGTGATTTTCTTTCTTTATTTCTCTCTCTTCTCTTTTCTCTCTTTCTTTCCTTATTGCTCTTTTTTTCCTTTCTCTCTTTTTTCCTTTCTCTCTTCTCTCTTTTTTCCTTCTCTCTTTCTCTCTTTTTTTCTCTCTGTATAGCAGCAGCGTAGAAGTAGATGGCGTCAATGTGTCTTGCCGTATACTCCTTGAAGTAGGCAACTCGCTGGCATCGCCTCTCCTTATCTCGTTCGGGATTCATGTGGCGTGGCAGTGGAGCTATGGTAAGGAGTTCACGTTGTTTGGGTGGTATTGGGTGCGTGTCCACCGTAGGCGAAGCTCGTGGATGATGACCGATGCTATGGAGGACGTGCCTGCCTTGACTTGTGCGCTGCAAACGGAGTTCTTGGCCATGGCAACGAATACTGACTAGTTCCGCCACCGTGTTATGGGACCCCATGTCAAAGAGGAGCTCAGTGCAGGCACTAAACGGTATGCCGATGGCTAGGTTTGTCGCCTTTCGGGTGGCTGACGGAAGCCACCAGCACCGACGACCAACGGTACCTTGCGGCGTTTATGAGTGCTGCACTGAAGAATGCCGCAAGCGAGGCTCTCGACTGAGGGCCTTTTCACCACACCACCCAACATGAAAGTAAAGTTTTCTCTCCCTCTGATTGACACCAGTTTCGAGACAATAATTCCCGAACTTTGCGGATAAATGCATTGGCCTTCCAGTTACTTTGATGCTTCAATGCATAAAACGACGTTTTGTCAAGAAAGTAACTGGAACGGGCAGTAACCACGTGAGGATGGCACCTCCCGTGGTTACCAGCCGATAAGACTCAGAAGAAGCAATGGAAACAGTTCAGACGCAGTGATACAGAAGCAAACGAGCAACCAAATTAAATACTGAAAACAAACGACAGAATTTTCAAATGATGGGGGCACTTTGCCCGTACTGACAAAGGTCATGAAAAAGAGAGAGAGAGAGAGAGACAAATTTCACAAGAACAAACTAGAAACTATACTTACAGCTAAAGAAAAAGCACCATACACCATTCTAGTGTCAACATGCATATGGAGAAAACAAGAAGAGCAGTGGACAAAAGCTTATCACTAAAGAACAATCAACATTCCAGCTGCCTTCCCGTAAAAGACAGTCAATCAATAGGCGCATATTCTGGATTCCTAGCATTTTTTCCGCCTCATCTACTGCAGATGGGCGCAGAAGGGTGCGACCATGCTCAGTCTTTGTATTCTTGCATGCGTTTTTCAGTTTTATTTATCGAGCCCTCCCAGTCCGTCACGTTGCCGTTTATTCATATAGTATTCTTTTGTTTTACAGCTTTCAATTCACGTCAGCGCAACGATGACGCACGGGATCAAAAAAAAAAAAAAAAACTTGATGGAGCGATTCTGACCTTGCTCCTGTGTACCCCGGAATTATTTCAGTGTGAAGTTTCCTTTTACAGCGAAGCCGTTAGCCTGTAGTTGGTCGGGATATTTCGTTTCAGCGTGCGCCACCTTTGCTCGCACAAAAAGTGGGCCGATCCCGAGGCAGTGCAAAGAAGCGGGTATAGCGCATAGTGCGCTTCTTCTCCAAGAGGCATCACATGGCGTCGTCAGCTGACATCATCACTTGGCCACAACCTAATCGCGTGATGTCACGCTTGACTTGACGACGTCATCAGGCGATATTGTAAAGTGACAAGGCCACTATAACGGTACGTAAGGTTTGGAATTAGGGAGCCAACATGCAACGCTGTTTATTTGAAAAGATATCATCGCGCGACCTGTGGCGTTATGACGACTTCGAGCGACGTTTGAGGCGATGACGTGACGTGACGTGCGTGCGCGCGCAGTTATGGAGATGTCTGAGTCATCACATTATAAGTATGTTGCCGCATACTTATAGAATTAGCGATGCTAAAAGTTCTGGCACAATTTGAAAACGTTGGTTTGTGCCATGCGTCCCAAATCGTCGCATGCAGCAAGTCGCACCCCAACACACCACAGGAGGGATCGCACGCAAAATTGCACCACATGTCCCCCAATTAACACGACGGTAAAAAAAAAAAAAAAGCAGCAGAGTGGTACGGTACCACCGTGCGATGTTACCGGTGGTTAGGACAGTGTCTTCGCATTATTCGCTCGTCACAGGTAGCGTTTTGCGACGCTGCCGTTGAAGCGCTGCACCTCTAGTGACAGTAGGGAGCCTACATGCAAACAGCACTTGCATGTAGGCTCCCTAAGTGAAAGACGTAGATGCTGACGTTTGAGACGCTGCTCCTCCGTTGACCAGAGGCGGTCGCGGACGCTGCACGGGGTTACGAACTGGTAGTTGAGGAAGTGGCGTTCGAAGTACGGGTTGGCTCCCACATACGCGTAAACACGGTGGTAAGGCGAACGCCACCCATGACGCATAGTTCTACATAGTGCCACAAATCGTCTCTCATAGGAACTGGGCCTTGGTTCTTCACAAATAATTTACAGCATTCATGGCAAGCAGGAAACGGGGTGGCTTCTTCGTAAATAATATAACGTATACATGGGTAAGTGTACTAGAATTCTAGTGCGCTGTAACATGGACACCAACCCCCATCCACTCTCACTGGAGCCGTATGCTTCAAACAGCTCCATAGGTCTTATTAAACACATTCCGCCTAGCTTTTCCCGGTACTGCACCTAACATTTCAGTTATATAATAATAATACGCCGCGCAAGCTTACTATGTAGGCAACTATTATGAAGAACTTCGAAGGCGGCGTATGTCTTTTATTTCAATGCCTTGAGCATGGTCACCGCAACTACTTGTGTTGAAAGGTTGTAGGTTATAAGCTGTGTTTATTTGTGTTACACGTTTGTTTTCTTTATAAGTGTGATTTCGTGATTTCTTACTTCATATGACTTTTATTGCGATAGCAATTATATGGACACTCCAAAGCAGATTTCTGCCGTCGGCGTCGCCGTCGCCGTGAGGTTCCGTATGACGTCAATGGAGATGAAATCGTCGCCGCGCGCCGCCGAACGCTGTATGTGCGAGTGAAAGGGCGCGAGGGACGCGCGCTTTCACGGGGAGTGAACGCACGGCGGAGAACAAACGCGCGTTCTGCTCTGTGCTCCCTTAAGGGCTGCAGAAGTAGGCGTCTCTTTCCTCCTCTACAATCACCATATATGTAGAGCAAACGTGCCTTCTTCCGACGCACGAAAGGCCGTGGGGGGGAGGGGGAGGGAAGAGAGGCGACGTTTAGCTGCGGCACCAAGTGCCTATTTATATCAGAGGCTCCGGCAGCAGTCACCAACGCCGCACGCATTTTGTGCGAACGCGGGCAAAACGCCGACGGCGTCCACAACAGTTCTGCATGTTGCCGGTGCTGCTGCATGTCGAAGTTTATACAGCTGATAAAGCTACTATCATTACTCCGTATAGCTCTCTACAAATTTGCTATCGCAATTGATGCTTCGCCTTTCAGGTGAAACTGCGACAACTTTTTTTTTTCCTTTTCGGCCTTGCCCCCCATTTTTTTTTTTTTTTGAGACTATCACTTTCGTACCTTACTCTGTGCCCCGGCATGTAATATTCCCCTCCCCCATTGGGGGATGGGAGCAGAGAGCGAGCTACGCGTAGGTAAACGCGTTGCTAAGGAAAGCAGTTGCTGCGCTGATGAAGACGAATATCCTAGTCAAAACGTTGGCTTCGGCGAAATTCTTTGCTGTAGAATAGATAATCGCCAGAAGCAGACCATAGCGACCGAAGACTTAATTAGGGAGAAGAAGACAGTAGGCGTGGCCAAAGACCCTAAACGTCTAGCGCACCGGGATGTTCTCACTTCTCAATAAGCAGTGACGAATTCCACCGCTTGTGAGCTGTCAAACTGCATTTGGCGAAGACATTCTTTGAAGAATGGCGAAGATGCGAATGAAAAGGTGGGTCGCGACCCCACAGTCAATACTACGCCTTACTTTGGTCCGGTCTTTTGAGCTTACCGGTAGTCAAATATGCTTCTCCAACTAACCCAAAATCCTATTCTTCTAAAATCAATATGTTTGTTCCCTTCAATCTAAAATTGGTAGTGTGTAGGATACTTTAGGAAATACATGTCAGACGGCGATGATGCAGAGATTGTCGCCACATGAGAAGTCGCCACATGAGTCGCCACATGAGAGTTTAACACTGCTATTGTGTCCGTCATCCAGGCAAAGCATGAAAACAACAAAACGTTGTATAATGAACTAGGCGCTGGAGAAGGCGAAAGTTCACCGCCTGTTCATCCGACGTCTTCGTACAACGACCGGAGCAGCCGACTTAATTATCTGATGATGTTAATCGATTCACATACTGAATAGAGATCGGCTGAGCGACTGACTCACCAAATAATAATGAATTAAAGAAGCGGTGGTTATGACTGCACGATGATTGTGAGCAAAAAAAGTATCCTATAGAAAAAAAGTCGAGAAAGCGAGTTAACATTTATCGATTAAAGGTCAAATCCAGGATAAATTCCGCTAAACGCCTTTTTCTAGAGCACCATACTAGTAGCAGCAGTAGTAGAAAACTTTATTTGTTGTTTTGTGATTAAGTCCCAGAGGGTGGAGCCCTCAGTCCAGGGCCCCATTTGCTGCTGCTACATGGCTGGCCCGCTCAATCAGGGAACGCTGGTAGTCCAAGGCTGCGCTGGAAAGAGCCGCTTCCCACCGGGTGGTTTCGAGCATTCCCACGTAGAATGGCAGAGGTTTGGGTGTTCTCCACAGAGAAGACATTTGTCGGGATACTGGGTAGGGTAAAAAAGTGTGGCGGAGAGCAAGGTTGGGGAACGTATTAGTTTGGAGATGGCACCAGGCGGCTGCATCTGCACGGTTTAGTTTCACGTGTGGTGGAGGGAACGTTCTGGCGTACGTAGTCGTATCGTTCCCACCTTGTCTGGGTTGGACTGGCATTCCACCGCCGCCCGGAGGGTGATGCCTCGGACTCATGAACACGCTCATTGCTAGGGACAGACGCTTGCTCAGGTGTCCAAACTAGGTGAATGTAGTCCTATTAGATTGGTTCTTGTGCAGCATTTTATGAGCCATAGGGGAAAGCCGCCCTTGTGCAAGCACGTGGAGTACCATAACGAACCTACGATGCCGGACATTCTGTGCAGACAAAGTGATAGCAGCGCGAACTAAAACATATACACAAAGAAAGAGATACACGGCAACAAGCGCCAACTTCCAACTATTTGCTTTTGTTTATTGGCCGGGTTTGTAGACACAGGAAAAGTCAAGACGTGACAAAAAAATAGAAAAAAACATAAAAAAGAAAGCACATTCATGCGCACACATACAGTGTTGTGGTTTTCTTTTCTGCATAGTTTCGTTTTCTGAATTTGCGGTTTCTTTTTTTTTTTTTTTTGTCACGTCTCGATTTTTCCTCTGTGTATATAAATACGGCCAATAAGCAAAAGTTTGAAGCTAGCGCTCGTACCCGCTTGTATTTTTCTTTTCGTATATGCTTTAGTTCGCGCTAGCACCTTGAAGCTAAACCAACGGTCCCTATATTTCACAGTAGTAAGATCCTGTGCAGAGCCCAGTGCGTCCCACATACGACAATGGCACAAGAGCCCTCAGTTAGCATGGTGTGGCCGCCACAGCAGTTTCTCACCAGCACAGCTGCAGCCAGGGTTTGCCTATGCTTCGGCTCTTAAAGAGGGCACCAATTGCTGAACTTTTTTTTTTTGGTCAGTTATTGTAAATGCTAGGCTAAATGAAAAATAAACGTTCGTTGTTTCTGGTTGAAATGTTCCGTTTGGCCAGTGGCGCATGAATTAATTTCATGAGTGTGCGTGTGTGTGTTGAGGGAGGGGGGGGGGAGGGGCAGGACTTTATGCAAAATAGTAACAGCTTGGTGGCGCAATCCACCACTCCGTTTCAAAGGGGACGCTCACAGCATCCATCCATCCATCAATCCATCCATCTTTAGGGCGCTCCTTCGTGCTTTCCCTGGCGGCGACTTTACAATTGCTAGTAGGTACAGCGTGGGCGTGGCCCTGCGGGTCACGTGACTTCCGCTTAACGCGTGTTGTCATGGCAATCGTGGAGCTCCTAGGTGCTTAGGGACATCATCGCGTAGGGACTTTTGAAGCACTGGTCTGGCGAGAGACGGTCTTTGGAGGGACCTCAAGTCCTCCAAAGTAGGTCCGCGCCAGCAGGTCCGCAGGCAAGGACAAGCGAAGCGGCGGTCGTTGAGGAGCGCAGCGTAGCAACATCCCAAATAAAAAAATACTGCTGCAGTCAGGTAGACTGCTCCCTCCCTGATAGTGAGATTAAAATTTGGGTCATCAAAACAGTGATGCGTTTATTTAGGAATACCATCGTTTCTCTCTCGCAGGTGCGAGGACAAGCGGGTGCGAGAGAGAAACGATGGTAATCCTAAATAAACACAGCACTGTTTTGATGACCCAAATTTAATCTCACTATCAGGGAGGGAGCAGTCTACCTGAGTGCAGCAGACACGAAGGCACGGTTCTCCAGCTGGCACGGGATCTTTGA
Organism: Dermacentor silvarum; assembly: GCF_013339745.2. Classification (NCBI taxonomy): domain Eukaryota; kingdom Metazoa; phylum Arthropoda; class Arachnida; order Ixodida; family Ixodidae; genus Dermacentor; species Dermacentor silvarum. The sequence goes on from NC_051163.1 coordinate 52,181,730, forward strand.
CTTCGTCGTCTTCTTCGCCGTTTTTGCTGGGCACGCAATATTGACTGTTTGCTGGCTCAAAACAGCAGGTTGCATTATTCCCCGCCCAATGAAGCATCAACTCTATGCTTAAACACAAGGTGTGCACAGAATATACAAAAAAAATGCGGAAGACAAAAAAAAATAGAAACACGCTAGCAAACATACGGACACGCACACGAGCCGAAAAATGTGTTCTATGGTCGGGAACAAAAAAAAGAAAAATTGGTTCGTAGTTCTTTGGAGGACGCCGCGACTACATAAAAAAAATTTGCTTCACCAGTACTCTGTTTTAACATCACCGCGTAAAATACGGCTTTAGGCGGACGACAAGCACAATCTCAGCGCGTGGTAATCGGTGCTTGGGCGATGGCACGTCTCCGTCTGGAATTACGTCACAGTTCAGGTCGTTTACACGTGTTAGTACTGTGTATTGTCCAAAGTACTTGGTCAGGACTTTCTCACTGAGCTCGCCGTCTAATGGGGGTCCAAACCCAAACTTTGTCACCAGGATCATAGGTAACTTGTCGATGTCGGATATTGTACCTTATTGCCTCTGTACACTGCTGCTGCCTTATGTGCACACGGGCCAGATGACGTGCTTCCTCGGCGCGTTGAATGTACTCCTCGACGTCAGGAGCTAACTGGTCGAGCTGACCGATGTCGTCACACGGAATTATGGCGTCGAGCATAGTTTGAACATCTCGACCATAAAACGAGGCGAAACGGCGTGAATCGTGTAGTTTCCTGCGTGGCAGTGTTGTACGCAAACGTTACGTACGGCAGGATTTCATCCCACGTTTTGTGTTGCACCTCTACGTACATAGAGATCATGTCTGCCAGCGTTTTGTTTAGCGTTTCTGTCAAGCCTTTAGTCTGAGGGTTGTATGGAGTGGCCTTTCAATGACTCGTGTAACTCAACTTGAAGAAGTCGTTCAGAAGCTTCGCCGTAAATGCCATCCCTCGGTCAGTGATGATGAATGACGGTGCGCCATGTCGAAGCACAGTGTAATGCATAAAAAACTGGGCAACCTCAGATGCTGTCCCACGGGGTAGTGCCTTCGTCTCTGCGTAACGCGTCAAGTAATCAGTGGCGACAATGATCCACTTATTGGCGGAGGAAGGCAAGGGAAATGGTCCAAGAAGGTCCATTCCAATATGGATGAAAAAAGTTTCTTGCACGAATTACTTTGCCAGCATCATTCTTAGCAGTTCATCTGGTAACCTACGGTATATAAGTACACGAGTTTTGTGCTTGAAATGCGTTTTCTGGCCAGTAATGTGGTACATCATTCTCGTGAATTGTAGTGCTAGTACTTCGCGAGTTTGCACACGTTTGTTCCTAGTTTGATTTTCCATTGTATACGTTCATTTTTTTAAATGTTGCCAATTCAAAATAAAGAACATTTCTCACTATATTAGCGATGAAATGTTAAAGAAAGTGTTTATGTATTATTGCAAGATGTGTTGTAAAGATCATGAAAATCTTTGTAATCGGATTTTATGTGTGTATCAGTAGGTTTTTCGACATTTACTCAGTTTGTCTTGTGACTGTTTCATCAATAAAAAGGTTGACCTTTTAAGAAAAAGATGTTTTATTCGAGTGACTCGGCGACTAAACATGAAATCCAATTCACCAAGCATAAGTGCTGGAGACGCTTGTAAAGGAATCAAATATCCCCGACATGTAAGTGTTGTGAATCGCCTCTGATGGGACCATGGCACTACATAGCGAGCGCTTTCACACAACTGGGAGTACCACCACTCTGTCTGAAGGAGTACAAACACTCTGTTAGGAGGAGTACAATCACTCTGTTTGGGGGAGTAGACGCACTCGGTTCGGGGGAGTATTAATACGCTTGTGTGGTGGAGTACAATCGCTCTGTTAGGAGGCGTACAATCACTCTGGGGGAGTAGAAACACTCGGTTTGGAGGGAGTACTACTACTCTTGGAGTATTATTATTGGAGTGGGGACGAGTATTCGTATTCTGCAAGAGTTCTAGCACTCTGTTTATGAGGAGTACTAATACTCTGCACGGGGGAGTTGCTGTACTCCCTCCGAGATGGAGGCGTTTTACTCCTGAAAAGGGAGTGAAATATGGATACAAGCAGATACTCCCTCCAAGAGAGTTCCCGGAACTCTGTTTTTAAAGTGTAATGGTCGAATTACCGGTAGTCGACTACATAGTTATACACGAAAGCCTGTGCGTGTACATTAGTACGATGTTCACGGGTATTTTCGGTGCAAATACGGCTACGTCATAAGAGCAGAGAATGCAAAAAGATGAACGAAATGCACGTCCGTGGTCGCGTCATCTTAAACGTGGGTAGAGGACCCTGGAGTCTGGCCATCATTTCTCACACGTATCGCTCGCCGATGCATTTCCTGCGACCGCAATTTACTGAGTAAAAGAAACCTATACCGTGGTCAGGGAAGACGTTTAAGTAGCTTCGCTACTCTTAGTAGTAAACGCCGCACTGAGCTGAGCCCAGCGAAATCTTAGTGTTCCATATACAGAGGGCGCTCGCTACCTTCATCCGGGAACCTTCCCAACGGCATAACCGTTCTGTGCGGGGAAGACCGACGATGCCACGACTGCTCGTTACTTACGGAAGATTGATGAAGTCTGGCGATTATGGCGACCGAGCTGGCTGACAGCAAGAACAGGAGCCGAAGTTGCGCACCTTCTCCGGCAACACCCTGGATTCGGCAAGCTCTTCTTTTTCTCGCGTTTATATTTGTCGCCTTTGTACATGTGGTTGCTAAGAACGCGTGTTGCTTGACTTTTGTTTCCTTTCTATCTTTCTTTTCTTTGAAACAGGGACCATTATTCGTTCGCTTCCACCGCCAGGCATTGCAGCCACATACTTTTCTTTTACGGGCCACAGTGTTAGCCATTTGTTTCATTAATGCCTCTTGCGAGCATTATTTTGTGGGTTAGCATTTTTGTCGTAAGCCTTTTTGCCCTGCAGATTAGCCTTCGCCTATGTTACGGCCCGCAACTTCTGTCATACGCTTTTACCGCATCATTTTTTCGTCTGTTTCCTCGGTAGATGTTCATTCGTCCCTCAGTAGCCATATCTCAGCTTCGGTTGAATCATAACTGCGGTTTAATTTTCAATGCATACTTGTATCGTTGCATCTATTGTTTTAATTCTCGCGATAGAAGCGAATGAGCATCGGTTCTTGGTATAGCAATCTTGCAGTAATACGCCCCCTTGTACTAAATCAGACTACGACTGCGTATCGGTCCCGCATCATCTGTCGTCTGCTTTAGCCCTGTCGTTTTTGTGGCTGTTCGGTTCTTCGGACGCTTTTCGCTCCTTTTTTCCTCCCCGTATCTCGGCTTCGCTCGGATCAGGCCGGACACTCTTATTTCAAAGGCTGCACTTCTTTCATCGTCTTTGCTTGAATCTTGCGTTTGCTTCCTTCTTTGTATCGAGTCGTAAACGTTTGCCCTGAAGGCTGCACACCTTCCAGGAGCCAACCTAGGCGTACGATAACACCTCCATGGCGCGGTCTCTGCGAAAGGCGTGGAAGCCGAAGAAAGATGGATTCTCTTGGGTGGACGTTCTTATCGGCGGAAGTCGATAATAAAAAAAAATACTGGCCCCTGCACAAGCCGCTATCTCAGCCGAGTAAGAAGCCGAGCAAAGCCTAAGCTGTGTTGGCCGCGATTTAGGTGAAAGAGTGTTAGTGAGAACAAAACGAGAAAGGTTCTGGCGGGCTGTAGACGATATCACGACAGTGCGTTTTTTTGCTTGTTTTACGGCGTTTCTATTCCTTCTTCTTTAACGGTTTATTCACTACTCTCAGTACCACCAACAAACTCCTCGGCCATGCTGCTCAGGAAATGCTGCGGGTTTCGTATCCACATCCCTTCGCAGACGAAAGCGGAACTTCAGGGTGCACAACCAATTTATACACCCCGAGTTTTATGCTGCACAGCAAATTTGCAAATTTAAAGAATGAAATACAGAACAAGAAAACTCGTTTTACTCATTGCATGTATGCCTCACATACTGCGAGATCACGGTACGGTTAGGTCCCGTTTGACGAAGCGACCATTCAGGGGAGAACAAAGTACACGTTCTCATGAGCTGTCCTAAGTGTGAGGCTCAAACAGATGATTTGAGATCTGCAATGAATCTCCCTTGATCATCGTACTTTCAATGTAGAAAAGTTGGTTAGGCTATGCAGCAATGCGCGCCATTAAAGCAATCTGCTCTAATGCCTTCATAGGGGATATCCAAAATGCATGGTCATCTGGCAACACTGGCCACATCCGCCATCTTGCCGAAGGCGTATACTTGGAAGGCTCGACCACCGTTTCCGTGCGACTATTCCGGACTCGAAAAATGCAACAACCGCCTTCATTGTCCAGCAATTAATGACCAGCAAACTTCACTGCACTGCCACGAGCTAACCAAGCCACGCCAGTGAATTTTTTTTCACCCTCGAATATCCGTCTTGACGGCATTCACAAGAGGCCTACGAGTATTCTTTTGAAACCGACACCTACACCGATCCTCTTTTTGCGTCGACGTGCGCTTCGGACTTGACCTAAGCGCCCTGAAGAATTAGTCATTTGCTGTTAAGATTTCGCGTCAAGCCTCTAAATCAACCTTTCCATGCAATACAGCGCCCCGGATTCGTTGTGTCCGCAAGAAAACACGTCGCATGTGAAGCATTGAAGATCAGGTGATAGTGCTGTTCGTCGAAGCTGATTAATAAAGTTCCATGCAGGTAAACAAATGAGAAATGTGATTACTGTGTTTGCGTTCGATTCCCGCTTCGAGTGTGCGAACTGAAATTGTGCAACTCAGGCTGCACGCGCATGCGCTGTTAACACGGCGGACGGACGTAATCACATAGTCGAACTAAAGCCCCCTACCTTCGGAAAAGTACCACCATCTCCTCTCTCTTCCACCGTCTCCTCTCCCAAACCGCTTGCTGTTTTTTTTTTCTTTACTTTTTGCTCGCGAAAGCAAGTCGATGGTGGCGCCCCCTCGAAAGTTCCCGTTGAAGCTTTCAAGCCGGGCGCGGGCCACCGCCGCCGCTCAGTCCGATTGGACGATTGCTGTCCTCGCTATCACGTGACAGCAATAGTTCAATCTGAGATACAGCAGAGAGAGAGAGAGAGAAGCGGCGTTGTTCAAGAGATGGCGGTACTTTTCCAAAGGGTTCAAGTTGAACAAGAGGACTTGGTTCTGCGCGCTGATTTCTTCCGTTCACCGCAGCACGTACCAAGTTCTCGCATGATAGGGCGTTGCCCTCGTTTTCTCTCGCTTGCATTCTGTGCACTTATTGATTAGCGCAATGGTTCTGTGTCTGAGTATAAGGCTTGTGTGTTCACAGACGCTCTGGCTGTAAGCACAGCCGTCACAATATGAGCAACCCTGCAAGCGTGCGCTATAGGCCTGATAGCGCGGCGTCTCGATACCAGAGCCAAGAACAAAGAAGCACGAGCTTATTCCCCGAAGTATGGAAAACGAAAGCGCATGCTATTCAACAATACGCTGCGTAATGAAGCAGCGACAGCTAGAGGATGGAGCGCGCGGACCTTGCCTGTCTCTATCGTTGGCGCACGTGCTGCTGTGATTATATGCGGTAGCAATTAATGTGCACTGACGTCACAACAGCACTTCTATATTGTTCCCCCGAACGCCGAAACCCACTTCGATAAACTTTGCCGAGCTGTCTTTACTTTTGAGTGAATAAAGGGCAACAGTACGTGCTTCCCATCTGCACCCTTACACTAACATTTATTTATTCCTCACAGGCACCGAAGAGTATTGGGTGAGGGTGCATATCAATGAAATACAGTACAAAATTAATAAACCAGAGTAACGGTACAACAGACGTGGTACAAGGCAAGTACACAAACGAAACACAAAGTTGATTCAAAAGGGCGTAAAATACCGCATTAACACGGAGATTTAAAAAACGAAGCAAACGCGAAAATGGCAAACAGGGATAACCAAGTACAAGTGAAACAGCAGTACAAAATAAAACAACATTTAGAGCAACTGAAAGAGTAGTACAGCAGAAAACAGCAATTAGGGCAATACTAAAGCGATAAATGCTGGCAGAGGTGTTTTTTGAACTCTCCAGGGTGAGAAAAAGAGATTAAGTTGTAAGGAAGGTCATTTCAGAGTCCAATTGCTTTAGGTAATGCAGATGAATTGAATGATTGAGTGTTTCCATATATGCGATTAAAGCAGAGATGACTATGTAAGCGCCGTGAAGATCGAGGAGGCGATTCCAGAGGCGAGCATGCGGGTGTGCAGATATTTATGAAATAAACATAGAAGTGAAATAGAACGCTTTTCGAGTATGTGTATATAAGGTTGTTTAGCTGGGAGACACGGGCGAAGGGACTATAATTGCTAGAAATAAACCGGGGAGCTCTGTTTTGAATGGACTCAAGGATTTCAATTGGGTATTATTGAAGGGGAGACGAAATAGATGAGGCGAATTCCAACTGAAGAAGAATAAATGTTAGATATGCTTGTTTTCGAACGGAGCTAGGAGAGTTTCGCAGGTTTCAGAGTATGAAACCTAATGTTTTCGGTGCTTTGTTGTAAATTGTTGAAATGTGACAGGACCATTAAAGAGTTGGTATGACCTGAATTCCGAAATATTTGAACGACCTAGCTTTGGACATGGAGGCGTTATAGATAGAGTGGTGGGAATTAGAAATATCATGCTTGCGGCTAAAAATCATATATTTACTATTAGTAGGGCTTAGAATCATGTGCCAGATTTTACACCAACCTACACTAGTGTTGAGATCATTTTGACGAGTCAGGTGGTCAGTCTCTGAAGTGATCTTACGGTAAACAACACAGTCATCTGCTGAAAAGACGTAAACGGGATGAAATGTTAAGGGGAAGGTCGTTAATGTGAATTACAAAAAGTAAAGGTCCAAGCATGTTTCCTTAAGTTACACCACAGGTTACGTCACATAGTAGAGAGGAAAACCCTTTTACAACTGTAAATTATTGACTGAATGGGAGAAAGTTACGAAGCCAACATATTGTGAGAGAATCAAGACAGAGGGTAGATAATTTAGTAAAAAGCCGTCCTTGAGCAACTCTGTCGAATGCTTTTGAGAAATCTAAAAAAAATACAATCTGTTTGCTGGTTTTCATCAATGTTAAAATGCAGGTCAGTAGTAAATTCAAATAACTGGGTATCGCACGAGTAGCCTTTCCTAAAGCCATACTGATTTGAAAAGAAAAAGTCATTTCGTTCCAGATGGTTGTAGATGTGAGAAGCGATAATATGTTCAAATAATTTACAGCATATGCATGTTAAAGAGATTGGACGATTGTTATCAGGCGAGCTTTTGTTACCCGCTTTTGAAGAAAGGAATGACCGGTGCTATATTCCACTCGGAAGGCAACTCTCCGGATGACAATGATTGCTCAAAGATATGACACAATATCTGGCTAGAAATTGAAGTAAGAATTTTCGCATTTATGTTGTCCACTCCGGCAGATAAGGACAACTTAAGGTTGTTAATTAGAGATGCAATATCATCGGGAATAATAATTATGGTTTCCATGAATGGGTAGTCGCAATCAGGAACATTTGGCATACTGGAACGATCTTCCTTTCTAAACAATGATGCAAAAAATTTGTTAAACGCATTGGTACAATCAGTGTCAGTGAGCGGTAAGCCATCAGTATTGTGTAGTGATGTGGGGTCTTGTTTATTTTCGGGAGATATAACTTGCCAAAACTTCCTTGGATTAGCTTGCAATCGCGACGGAAGATCGCGAGTAAATTATTTGTTTTTCGCAGTGGTAATAGCGGAACAGTATGTTTTGAGAGACTGATTATACTTATCGAACAGAGGCGGAGAGGAAGCAGATTTAGCTTTTCTGTACATAGGCTTCTTTTTATTCGGTAATCGTTGTAGGGCCTTGTTGAACCACGGATTAGTTTTATCATTAAATATCGTAATGAGAGAAACGTGCGTCTGTATCAGCGCAGACAGTTTCTGTTCGAAAAGCAGCCAATTATCTTTGGTAGATCGTTAGTTTCTTAGTGGGAAAATATACCTGATTAAAAAAATGTCGTAAGTTCAGTGTTAATTTCATCATCTTTTGTCTTACTATATTCTCTAACCTGTTTAGTTGATTTACCTGCAAACAAATAAGGAACCAGAATATCAAACTGCAACAGCTTATGATCGCTAAATCTGACAAGATACATAACTGGCCCTATGGTTTCGGGAGCAGTGGTTAGAACTAAATCTAGTATGTTAGAACCACGGGTGCTCTGGCTAATCACTTGAAACAGGTAGAAATCTAGAGTTGAGTTGATGAATTCGGTTGCAGCATGACAAGTTGAAGACAAATTAGCCCAATCTGTTTCACAAAAATTGAAATCACCAAACAAGTAGAGGCCACAGGGCAAACAATAGTCAACAGCAGTACAAATGCTAGATCGGAAATTATGACTGAAAGAAATCCCACAGTCAGGTGGACGTTAACAGACACCAATAAGTAAATTTGAGGAACTAGTTTTGCAGGCAGCCCATACTATTTCGAGATTAGTGTTGAGATGATAGCGACGGATGGTAGCGTTCTTTTAATAGCAAGAAGCACCCCACCCCTCTTTTATCTGCCCGATCATATCTGCAGATATTGTACGCATCGGCGACCGGAAAAATTTAACTGCCCTTGATACCGGCGTGCAACCAAGTTTCAGTTAAAGCTACTATATCAGATTCACTATCTTGAAGGAAGGAACAAAGCTGATCGCGTTTAGGCATCACGCTTCGGATATTAAGAAATTTAAGGGGCAGTGTCGGAGCAGAGTTGTATGACGTTTGGTGAGGCCGCTCCCACGATCGTGTTACATTTCGTAGTTGCGGTTTGATTAAAGTGACTGAATCAGCGGCTCGCTTGTATGCATACGTTTGTTTTTCAATTCGAAGTTTATGAAATGCTAATATATAAGACTTCGGGCCGTATTCTGAAACGTTCGCCTAGGCGAAATCAGCGTGCGCGCTGATTGGCTGGTTGAGCAAAATTGAATGACGTCGGGCTCAACCACCCAATCAGCTCATCCAATTTTCGCTAAAACAGACAATCGGCGCACGCCTGAAAGCGAAAAAAGAAATTTCGCCTAGGCGAACGTTTCAGAATACGGCCCTTGGACTGTGATTTTGCAAACTTAGTCAACTTGCTTCTCGCTTCACGAGTAGTAGCAGAAAAATCCTCGCGGATAGCAAAAGTGGTATTTTTCAGTTTGTGACCATTGCAAAGGTTGTTCTGTTTATCTTTAAAAAACGTTTGATTCACACTTGAATTTACAAAGTCTATGGACCCCTTCAAATTTGGAAGCAGGCGTAGATAAACCCAGGCACTCAGAACAAAATGCAATAATTTTCTCTTCAGAATCTGCCCAGCTTTCCTCATGTACGTCATCAATGACAAAAAAAAGGAGCTTCGACGCAATGCGTTTTCCGTATCGTCGCATCTTGAGTAAATGGTAGAAAGCTGGTAAGAAACGTCTCGCATAGTGTTGTCAGCTAATAAAGAAGCAGGCCTAGCAAGTGAGATAGATAATTCAAGGGCTGCCACTCTCGACGTCAGCTGTTTGACTTCATTATCAGTAGCATCCTGCCTTTCTTTAACACCTGTGATTTAGTTTAGAATAGCAGCTTGGCCAGCTTCCATTCTTTGGACAGTCGGCAAGAGGGTTTCTAATGTTTCCCTTTCAGTTGCATTCATAGGCCCAGGATTGCTTTCTACGATCAACCGACAGTGAGGGCAGCATACCATAAAGAAATGAGTGATAGCAATATGGCAAAGACATGACACCGCTTCAGTGCATCAATACTCTCCTCAGTGCACGACACCGCAAACAGGCAATAATCGCTGCTCTTCGCACAGGTAGAGCTTCTAAATAACTAACCTGCAAAATCCACAGCGGTAAGATTTCCCTGTCAGTCACGCTGCCAAGCCCGAGATGGGTGGTCCCAGGTTCGCTCTTATATGCGTCGTCGATGTGTGCGATAGCCCAGTTGAAAATCCACGTTGCCAGGCGAAGGTCCTTCTGCAGCGCCGGATGACGGTTAAGCAGCAGGATCCGGGAAACAGCATGAACCACATAGGAACGCCGCCTGCAAAATCCACAGCGGTAAGACTTACATGACAGTCATGGTGCCCTGCCTCAATGTGTTAAAGAGCCATCTTTTTTTTTTGTCAATGCAACTTGAAATAGAATTTTCGTGGACATCACGCTTGTCTTCTCAATTACACATCCTAGAGAAAACAAATTCAGAGCGAAATTTGTACAGCAACAACCCATGACGTTTCTTATTCATATTGCAGAAGATATTTCAGCTGCTAAAATACTTGAAAATTTGAAAGGATACTGTTATAACAGGTGGTCATTTAATACAAAGGACGAATAGTCCTGGTAGTAGGCTAATAGACATCTTTCAAACAACGTTATGCATTTTAAGCTGGCGGTTCCGTAGAGTGCAAATTGGAACGAAGCCGGCGTTCTGAGATATAATACAAAACTACGTATATTCTTTTCTGAGTAGGGGCTAGGGGTGGGTGGGGGGATGGACTATTGTACTTCTTGTACGAGGGCGAATCAGAAAGTCTTTGCCCCCATTTTTTGAGCCAAATTACGGCTGTAAATGCGAAGCCAACATATCCATTCCCCGCGGTGGACCTTTTTTGGACCAGCCCGGCCTTATCTGCCGGTGTCTCCGCGGCGCAGGCTGTCAGTTGTTGAATATGGCGGTTCTACTACACACGTCCACGGCGTACGAGAACGTAGTGTGATTGGTTTTTCTATGGAGCAAGGGATGAACGCTCAACCAAATTCACAGGGAAATGCAGCCCACGTATGGGGAAAGGTGTATAGCTTTCAGAAGTGTGCGGTGGTGGTGTTCGCAAAAGTCCGTGAGGACTTGCATGCCAATGAGCATTCGGACAGGCCACGTGCGTCGCTGACGGACTACATTTCCCGCGTGGATGCAATGGTGACAGCGGATCGGCGTGTGCGCCTCAAGGACATTTCCCGGACGCTTAGCATTTCGTATAGGATTGGTTGACGACATCATACACGGGTCCTTAGGATACCGGAAGGTTTCATGTCGGTGGGTGCCTATGCAGTTGGATAACCTGATGAAAGGCAAGCGAATGATTGCTTCACTGAATCATCTGCAACGGTATGCCGAGGAGGGTCAAAATTGCCTGGACCGCATTGTTACTGGCGATGAAACGTGGATACTGCATCTCACGCCGGAATCGAAGCGGCAGAGCTTGGTGTGGAAACCTCTGGGTTCACCTGTGACATAAACATTCCGTTCAGTGCCATATGTTGGGAAAGTGATATTAACGGTCTTCTGTGATCGCCGAGGACCACTCCTGCTGGATTTCATGCCACAAGGTGCAACCATCAATGCCGACAGTTATTGTTAAACACTTTCACGGCTGCTGGCTGCCATCAGGCGAAAACTCCGAGGGATTATCGACGTGGACCACGCGGTTATCCTCCACGATAATGCGAGCCCACATGTGGCAATCAGAACCACCTACAAGCTCCGGTCATTTCACTGAGTCTGGACCGCCCACCACACGGTCCGGACCTCGCCCCCAAGTGATTTTCAACGTTTTCGGTCCGCTGAAGAAGTTCCTGGCAGGACAGCGATTCACGCGCAACGATGAAGCCAAGACAGAAGTCCGGCGGTGGTACCACAGTCAGTCGGACGAATTCTATACCACAAGGGCATCTCCAATTTAGTGCTGTGATGGCACAAATGTCGGAACTGATGTGGGGAGTGCGTGTACAAATAGTGTAAGGTACGTATAATAGTTTGTATAGAAACGTCACTTTGACAACTCTGAGCGTGCAAGGTCATTCGTGACGTGCGTGCGCGCAATTGTCGAGATGTCACAATCGTCACATTGTAATTATGTTGTCGCATACTCACAGAGTTAGCGGTGCTAAGTTCTGGCCTAGCTTTAAAACGTTTGTTCCTGCCATGTGTACCAAATCGTCCTATGCAGCAAGTCTGACCCCGACACGCCGTGCGAGGGCTAGCCCGCAAAATCGCACCACGTGTCTCCCGCTTAACACAGCGGTAAAAACCACACAGTGGCGCATTACCACCGTGCGATGTTACCGGTGGTAAGGGCAGCGTCTTCGCATTCTTCGCTCGTGACAGCTAGCGTTTTTGACGCTGTACTTGGGGCGCGGCGCCTCTATACTCCATCTCACAAGCTGTTTGCCCCCAGCACTGTGGAAGCTACATAATTTCTTAGCCAATAGGAAGGCCGAATGCACCTCGAGATGAGTTCATCCGCGCCGAGTCGTCTGCTCAGCGTCTTCTTGCCATCCTGTTTTATGCTCCATGGTTGGTGGTTTGATGCAAAAAAAAATTACACCATCTTCCTGCAGGGGAACCCTGAGTAGTATGCGAAGCAGCCATGGGGTCGACTCAAGGTAGTTTTATCAGCTGTATAAACTAGGACATGCAGCAGCACCAGCAACGCGCAGAACTGTTGTCGACACCGTCGGCGTTTTGCCCGCGTTCGCACCGAACGCGCACGGCGTTGGTGACTGTTGCCGGTGCCTCTGGGGCGCCTACCGTCGCGCCTCTAACCTAAGCTGCTTTGCATTATCGCGCGCGGAGCCGCAGGTGCTGCCATTCGTTGCGCAATCCGGAGCGGAGAGGAGGAATGCCGAGAGGAGAGGAGGGGGAGGAGGATGCGCATGCGCAGTGCGGGTGTGGACGCCGCACGGCGGAGGGAGGGAGTGACATAGCCCCGACCATAAGATGCTTCGCATCTAAAAAATGTTTTGACGCCGTAACCATAAGCTGCGTTTGCGTACATGCTACAGCGGGGCTACGCTTTACCTGTATGCTTTCCCTGCAGTACCTTGCAGCCTCCTTAGCAAGTAATAAGGATGAACGCCCTCATAAATGTTCATCTTTGGCACAGCGTCTGCTCATCGTCTATAGTTGGTGTTCTCTCGCTACCGTCATCCAGTACCAAGCTAGAAGAGGTAGTAAATTAATTATGCGGGGAACAAGTAGGTCTTAATAGCATTCCGCATCGTCAGTGCGTCACCGGTGCTAATGCTCTGGCGCCATCTGCTAACTAGAAAGCAAACCAGTTTTGAGGCTTGGGCGCCATGTCTGTAGTCCTAGCAGCGTGAAAACAAACAGCCGATCTGAAGAATTACGAACAAACGTACCTAATGCTTTGAACTCAGCTTGAGAGGAGACTTGGCGATGACAGATTTTGCCACTTGTTTCTGGCTGACAGGGCGGAAAGCCAGTAGCATGCGCGAATTCGGATCGAAGCGGGTGGTCGGCGCTGTATGGGTGCTGCGATGTTGCCATAGGTGATCACGGTTAGGATGGCTATTACGGTTACCGGCGGTAATTACCATAGTAATCATCGGTACAAGACGTGTATGCGACGAGGCCATAACATGTACCGTATCGCTGTACCATATCGTGTAGCGAGCAAAAATAAAGCTCTCTATATAGTGTAGCCAATAATCAGCCAGTTACACCCGGAACTATATTCCGCTGCGCAAGTACATTGCCCGTGCACGCCTCGTACCTTTCACACTGCTGCAAACAGCTTGTGAGATGGAGTATAGTGAAAGACGCAGATGCCGTCGTTTGAGACACGGCACCTCCGGTGACCAGAGGTGGTGGCGGACGCTCCACGGGGTTACGAACTGGTCCCTGAGAAAGATGCTCCCACGTACGCGTAAGCTCGGTGGTAAGGGGAACGCCGCCCATGAAGCATATTGCAACCACGGCCGCTGGTTAAAAAAAAAAAGGTGCGGCCTGCTGCGTCGCAACGCCGTCAATGGGCGAGCGCGTCTCGGCTAAGTTGACAGTTGCGGCCGCTGTTTTTGGTGAGGACGCCACTGCTCCGGTACGCAAGGCAGACGCCGCTACGTGCTACAATATGCGTGTTGGTGTGCTTTTTCGTGCGCATTCTCGCGTGCTTTTTTGTGTGATCGTGTGTGTGAGTAGCTTGCCTCATGTTTCTTGCGCTTGAGTACGGTTCTCTGGTGTGCGCGTGTGTGGCAGGCGGTTTTTTTTCTAGCGGTGTAATGCGGCAAAGCTGTTGTGGGCGGCCGTTGTGCAACTCGAACGCGAGAAGAGACGCAACTGTGAAGTACCATGAATTCCCCTGCGATCTACAGCGCCAGGAAGCGTGGCTGAAGAATATTTCTCGACAAGGGCCGTTACGGAAAAGAAACAAGTGGGAGCCAAGCGACAGGTCCCTGGTATGTTGATTACATTTTACTGAGAATGACTATAAAAAGGACACGAACATTAGGCGCTTGCTTCCGACTGTGGCCCCGACCGTGTTTCCCGGTTATCCTCCGTACATGCAAAAAAAAAAAAAAAAAAGAACGCGCAACCCAACAAACTTTTTTTTTCTTCGAACCCAGGAAAAAGAGCGGTCGCAAGTGTCAACTCAGCCGAGACGCGCTCGCCCACTGGCGGCGACGCGACGCAGCAGGGCGCACCTTTTTTTTTAGTGTAAAAAGAGCCACGAATGGTTTGATCAACTCCGGGCTGTCCAGAGAAGGCCCACGATGCGGCGGTGAGGCTTGGCCTTTCCGTCCCAACATGGGAGCGTCCGGCAGTCTTGCCCCTATAAATATGGCGTGAAGATTCTTCCGACTACCTACCTACCTAGTGGCCGTGCCACTACCAGCGCCGAGAGAATATTGAAACGTGCGAGCGGAGTTCGGTTGAAGAGAAGGACGAAGCTGGGCTGGATCGGGTGCGGCACCGTGGACTGTTCTCGCTGAGCGATACCTTCGCATTCATCGTCTTGTAAATAAACGCGATCCATCGTCTTGAAGTCGTCTTGAAGAAACATATAAATCCACTCCCGATTATTCGTAATAGAGCACTTCTTTTCGTTTCAGGTGAGTCGAGCGGACAGCCTTCATGGAGAGCATTGAGGCTCACTCTACAAAAGATTGGCACTCCTAGGGCAGACTTTTCCCATATTTATTTATGAGTACCTTACAGCGCCCTCGTGGGACATTGTGTAAGGGGGGCAATACAGCATGTACATAATAGAGAAATACACATAGGTGAAATATTGATTATTACAAATGTAAGTGAACACACGAACAGAGAAACGCAAAATATACTAAAACGGCAAAGTGTAGTGTCTGAAGGCGTTACACAAAAGATAATATAAAGCAACTATTTAAACACCAACAGTTTAACAAGATATGATAACTGCCGAAAAAGTATTACGCAAATAACTGTACACAGACGATCAAATAAAAACAGGTGAGAAAAGCATCGTCAAAACTATAAAAGCAAAAAAAAAAGCATACCGGTAACAGCATTGTAGGCACGGGTGAACGCGAAAACGCCATACATCAAATTTCGGTGCATAAATATCTTTTTAGGTTGCTTAAGAACTTTGCGTGATCCCGCTCTGATGCGAGATCATCTGGTAGGTCATTCCACAAACGAATCGCTCGTGGAAGGGCCGAAAGGTTGAAAGCGTCGGTTTCACCGTACATGCGTGATAAGCTAAAGTTGTTATTTAGTCGGCGTGAAGTTCGATGAGCTAGATTAAGGTGAACAGATGGCAT
Source organism: Dermacentor silvarum (assembly GCF_013339745.2). Classification (NCBI taxonomy): domain Eukaryota; kingdom Metazoa; phylum Arthropoda; class Arachnida; order Ixodida; family Ixodidae; genus Dermacentor; species Dermacentor silvarum. Next base: position 52,197,386 of record NC_051163.1, read on the forward strand.
CATGCTGGTGTGGATGAGTTTGTGGAAAAGTGATAAAAGGGAAATGTCACGGCGAATATTTAGTGGCTCGAGTGCAAGGCCTTGTTTAATCTGTGTTATGCTAGATGGGTAGCTGTAATTACGCGTAATGAATCGACTGGCTCTGTTCTGGATAGATTCTAACTTGTTAATTAGGTATTTTTGGTGCGGTGACCAAATGGAGGGGGCGAACTCGAGTTGCGGACGGATTAAAGCAAGATACGCGAGTTTACGTACATCGGAAGGAGAATTGTATAAATTACGGCGTAGAAAACCTAATGATTTTGATGCGTTAGCACAGATAGAAGTGATATGTGTGGACCAGGAAAGATTAGGAGTTAGGTTTATGCCTAGGTACTTATAATGCTGAGCGCGTTCCACAATGCTGTTACCAATTTTGTATAGGCCACTAAAGTTATGATGTTTTCGACTAAAAGTGATTAGTTTGCACTTGGAAACGTTTAATGTCATCTGCCAGGTATTGCACCACTCACCAATACGCTCTAGGTCTTGTTGAAGGGCAAGATGATCAGTACTGCTGCGGATGGGACGGTAAATAATGCTGTCATCAGCGAATATGCGCATACAAGATGATAAATTGTCCGGCAGGTCATTAATGTAGATGAGGAAAAGTAAGGGGCCGAGAACACTTCCTTGCGGAACACCAGATGAAACGTAACAAAGTGATGAAGAGTAATTGTTTGCGATAGTAAATTGCTGCTGGTTCGTTGGGAAGTTACGGAGCCATGTTAGCGTAAGCGAATCTAGTTTTAGCGATGATAGTTTTAAAATCAAGCGGCAGTGAGCAACACGATCGAAGGCCTTCGCAAAGTCAAGGAATATGCAGTCTGTCTGTAGATTACTATTCATGTTAGAATGCAAGTCGGTAGTAAATTCGAAAAGTTGAGTCTCACAAGAAAGACCCTTTCGAAACCCATGCTGGTTAGAAAAGAAGAATTTGTTAGATTCTAAATGAGTGTAAATGTTAGAAGCTAAGATATGCTCAAGCATCTTACAAGAGATGCATGTTAAGGAAATGGGGCGATAATTCCCAGGTGAACTTTTATTCCCACTTTTATGGACTGGCACTACTTTCGCTATCTTCCAGTCAGTAGGCAACAATCCCGTATTTAGTGACTGCCGAAAAATGTGGAATAGGATTTTACTAGAGGCAGATATAGTGTTCTTTAAAATTTTAGAATTTATATCGTCAATACCAGAAGACGAAGACATTTTCAGATTTTGTATGATTTTAGAAATGCCTTCAATTGTGATATCGATGGGTGCCATGTATGAGTAATCTCGTTCGAGAATTTCGGGAAGATGGTCGTTTTCACTAGTAAAGACAGATGAAAAGAATGAGTTAAAAACATATGGACAATCAGTGTCGGCAAAAGGAGTGTTATTTTCATCATGCAAGGAAATGAAGTTATCGTCGTAATCAGGGCTTATTACTTTCCAGAACTTCTTCGGATTAGATTTAAGGGAGTGATGGTAAGTCCTGGGAATAGTATTTATTTTTGGCAGTTGCAATTTCGTGGCAATATGTTTTTAGGCATTCCTCATACGTTTCCCAAGAAGACTGTGAACATGAATTTTTCGCTGACCTATAGAGCCGCTTCTTTCTGTTTCTGAGTCTGCGCAGAGACTTGTTGAACCATGGATTCGTTTTATCGTTAGTAATCGTTATCAAAGGCACGTGTTTTCCTATTAGTGCCGAAATCTTATTTTTGAAAAGAACCCAGTTTTCTTCTACTGAGCGACTGTAAAAAGAAGGTAGTAACACGTTGTCAGAAAAGGAAGTAAGTTCCGTGTTAATGGCATGGTAGTTGGCTTTATTATAATCCCTAATTTTCTTAGATTCAGTTCCTGCAAATGGCGGCTGGATAGCAAGAGCTACTTGTAGCAATTTGTGGTCACTAAATCCATTCAAATAGTCTATGTGGTTAATTGTTTCAGGTGCAGTTGTCAGAATGAGGTCTAGCGTATTCGAACCGCGTGTTGGGTGAGTAATAACCTGAGCAAAATTAAAGTCTAAAGTTAAGTTAATGAAGTCAGCTGAGTGTTTACAAGAAGACGACAGCTCCTCCCAGTCCATAAAGGGTAGATTAAAATCGCCGAAGAGATACACAGTGCGAGCCTGGCAGACTTCAATGGCAGCACTAATGCTGCTGCGCAACTCATCTAAGAAGGAATGATGACAATCAGGAGCCCGATAACAGCTGCCGAGCAACACTTTTCTGGAATGAATTGTGCAACCTACCCAGACAATTTCAATCTTAGAATTTAAAGTGATGGCGTATGACGTGATGGATCTTTTAATGGCCAGAAGAACACCACCACCCCTTCTGTCTATACGATCACATCGATAGATGTTGTAGCTGTTGGCACAAGAAAAAATTTCGCTGTCATTGATGTCAGCGTTCAGCCACGTCTCGGTGAAGACAAGAATATCAGAAAGGCTATCATCGATGTAAGATGAGACCATGTCACGTTTGGAAAGGATACTTCTAATATTAGTGAATGATACTGTTAGTGATAGAGGAGTGCAAGGCTGATGCAGCTTTTGCTGGCTAGATGTTCGTGTGTTTACTTCTAGCTATCTGCGTGAACGTACAACGGTCTTAGTGATGGCATCGTAGACGTAGCTTACGTTTTCGATGCGCAGCTTGTCTACTAGAAGCTTAAATGGCTTATTTTGAGTTTTTGCGAATTCTATTAGCTTCCTGCGAATCTGTCGCGTTGCTAATGAAAAATCCTCGCGTATTGAAAACGCTGTTCCCTTCAGGTTACGTGCACGTGACAAGATTTGCTCCTTATCTTTAAAAAGGGTCAGTTTGGCAATGATCGGTCGACACTTTTCTTTATCATGTCTACCCAACCTGTGAACCCGTTCAAACTGTGTACCTGTTAGTGTAAGCTGTAACTTTTCAGAACAGAACTTAATAATTTTCTCTTCGGAAGCTGCCCAATCCTCATTAGCATGGTCTTCTAAACCGAAGAACAGGAGGTTGGATCGACGCATCCTGTTTTCCGCTTCATCACATCGCGAAGATATCGACATCAGCTGATCTGTCACTCCGCGCAGTGTGTCTGCAGGTGCGGCCGGAGCAGTGGCAGCTGCCGAAGCCCCTGCCTGCTCAAGTGACACCACCTTTGCATTTAAGCGCTTAATTTCATGTTCAGCAGATTTCAGTTGTTCAGACATATCGCGAAAAGCAGGTACTGCGCTGTCCCCGGCCGTTAGCCGGGCGGCGTGATCCTTCTCCAACGCGTCGACCTTTAGCCTAAGTTGCTTCATTTCGTCGAGGACTGCATTATGCTGAGTTACTAAAGCAGCGTATCCATCTTTGAGCTCACGTACACTTTCCAGAGCCTGCGCAAATGTGTCAGCCTCAGACTTCGACATAGGCCCAGGGTTTAATTCAACGTCGCCAGCAAGCAATAACAAAAAGTCGAACAAAGTACAACATGCACTAGACAGGCAAGATGACAGTCGTTTCAATACATCGGTAAGCTCTGGTGGGCACGACACCGCGAAAAGGCAATAATTGCTACTTTTTATGGTAGCAGCATGGCTGAGGTAACTGACCTGCAAAAACATGGGCTGTAAGCGTGGCATTCTCGATGCGGTGTCGAGCCCGAAGTGGGAGTCACCAGACTGGCATTTATATCCCACGGTGCGCACTCCCAGCGTCGCTGTTGCCGACCTTGGTTGCCAGACGAGGTAGTTCGTGGCGTCTAGATCTGGCATTGATGGCACCCGAGGCGGCTCATTGATGGGCAGTGAATCGGCTGTGAGTCGACCGGAGCCGATCACGCCGGGACACAAAGCCCAGGAAGCCGCAGTAGGCACTGTCGCAGACATCGGCTTCCAGCTGACGCTGACGGTTCCGTTCACATCTGGTAGGAATGATGTCGGCAGCAGCTCGTCGAAAGGCGCTGAAACGGCTGCGAGTCGGAAAGAGCTGAGCAGACCAGAACAGAATACCCAGGTGACGGCAACCTGCAAAAACATGGGCTGTAAGCGTGGCATTCTCGATGCGGTGTCGAGCCCCTGTGGGGTAATCTGCACTTCTAATAAGGACTTCAATATTCAACCTGCAATGCGCCACTATAAAACGCATTATTTACGGCCTGATTACAGTCACTGTCGCGCGTACAAACGCGGCTGAGGGAAGGCTTCTCCGTGAACGGCTGTACCCAAGCAGTGGCGCCAGAGCGAGCGCGAGGAGAACTAGACCCGAGACGCCGTTTCGGCGCTACGCAATGGGCCGCACCTTTTTTTTTTTTTTTTCTTTAGATGCGAAGCATCTTATGGTCGGGGCTATGTGACTGCCTCCCTCCCTCCATCCATTCGCCGTGCGGCGACCACACCCGCACTGCGCATGCGCATCCTCCTCCCCCTCCTCTCCTTGTATGTATATGTATAGTATATGTACGCCAAGCTCCGGCTTCCGGAAGCCGGAACCGCTAGCCGGCTTCTGCTTCCGGTTCCGCTTCCCGTTCCACTTCCGGTTCCGCTTCCGGTTCCGGAAGCCAGCTGCCGGCTTCCGGAGAAAGCTTCCGGCGTTTTGCCCGAATGATCCCCCGGTGCTTCGCCCACTCATCATCATTCACTTTGTCCTCTCATTCTCCTCCCGCAACGCCGCGATGAGTGCCACGGACAGCGCCAGCGTCAACGCCAGTGTCAGCGCCGTGGACCGCGCCGCGGAGAAGAGGGCTCGAGCCGCTGCCACGAAACGGAAGCGGCGACAGGCCGATCTGAAAACTAATGGGAACTTAAGCCGACCTCATGGCTGCTTCGCATACTACTCAGGGTTCCCCTACGGGAAGATGGTGTAATTTTCAAACTACTTCTTTTTAATCCAGGGGTCGTGGTGCAACATAGTGCCACAAATCACCTCTCAAAGCATACAAAACGCGTTCTTGTATAGCAACTGCGGTTGGTGTTTCACATAATTCAAGGTATAGAGATGAGCGACCAAGGAGGATTTAAATCTACTTCTGAGCCACACAGGCTATTGTCTCGATGAAGCCAGATGCTGCAAACAGCTACATAGCTGTCATTGTACACATTCCTCTTAGTTTTCCAGGTGTAGCACCTGAAATTTCATTTATATATTAAGAAGACGTCGCCCCGCCACAATATGCAGAAAACGTTGAAGAAGAACTTCATAGGCGGCGTATGCCTTTTATTTGGTTATCTTCAACGTAGTCACCGTAAGTGCTTCTTTGTGTTACATGTTCTTTTTTTCATATATATACAAGTGTAGTTTCTTCATTCCTTACTTCATATTTCTTTTTTCTTTTCGGTCTCGCCCTCCATTTTTTAGACTATCACTTTCCTTGCTTTACTCTGCGCAGCGGCATATTCTCTTCCTTCTCTCCAATTGAGGGTGGGTGAGAGTCAGCTACTCGTACAAAACGCGTTGCTAAGGAAGGCAGTTGCTGCGCTGACGTAGTCGAGTACGCTAGTCAAAGCGTTACCTTCCGTGACATCCTTTATTGTACAGCTGATTATTGCAAGAAGCAGACCACAGTGATAAGAGACATTAAAAAATGTCGCAGTTTCGCCTGAAACGCGAAGCATCGATTGCGATAGCAAAGTACTAGACAGCTATACGAACTAAGGATCGTAGTTTTATCGGCCGTATAAACTTGTAAACATTCGCTCACTAACTAAATTAACAAGCCCAGTGTAACGCGTCCATAGGTAATATGAACGCATCTCGCTTGATGACCGTGGAAACTCGTTCTCAAAACGCTGGAGTGAGGAGGCGCGGCTGCAGCAGCGAGCGAATTGACCTTCGTGCCGTCTATCGCCTCAACGCGAACTAAACATCGAAAGCACAGCGCATACGAAGCTACGGGCCCCAGTAGCACATTGTCCACATCGCAGATGGCTTTGCGCGCCAGCTGCCGCAGTAACCCCCCCCCCCCCCCCCCCCTGTGCCTCGCGCGCGACAAAAGAAGCGCGCTTCCGCCCCGCCTTTCTCCCCGCGCGCGCGAGATTGAGCCGCAATCGTCGGCTGACCCTCGCATGGTTTCACTCACACATACAGCGTGCGGCGCGCGGCGACGATGTTACCGTGTTTGGACTCTACATGTTTAAATGCCTAAATGCACTTTCCCATCACGCGACACCTAGCATGCTGGTGTTCCGTTTCGCCCGCTCTGCTCCATCGTGGCGTGCTGGTGGCGTGGCATCGCAGCCTATGGGAACTCCGCCGAGGCTGTAGTTGCGAGCTATACAGAGAAAGGATAGTAGTTTTATCGGCTTTATAAAGTTGGACACATTCGCGTACTAACTGAATTAACAAGTATGGTGTCAGTGCGCATAAGCAAACATGAATAGATCATACTCAATCCGCACACAATCGCTGTCAAAACTCTGGCGTGAGCAAGTGCGCCAACAGCAGCGAGCGAAGGTTCGTGCGGTCTATCAGTTCGACGGAAACTGAGCGGCGAAAGCAAAGCGCATACAAAGATAGGAGCCGTGTTGCCCATATCGCTTTCAAGATACGGTGCGCGCGACCGCCCGGCGCCGCGCCAAGTACAAGCAGTACAAGTACGCAGTTGCTCGCAGAGCAGAATCCCCAACCCCTCCCTCCCGCGCTGCCTTCCCGCTTTCCTCCTTTGGTGTGGGTGATTGAGTCGCCAGTTCCCCTTGCGCCCGGTCGCGACCTTACAAAAATAGGTGACCAGTAAAACGAGCAATCGCAGGGAATTGTGGGGCGTGCCGTCTCCTAGCAGCTTCCAGTTCGACGGAGGACGCGGCGGCATCGGGGGCATGCCCGGCGCACGTGTTTTTCTACGTGGTTTCAACTGTGGACGGACGGACGGACGGACGGACGGACGGACGGATGAATGCATGGATGGATGTATACTGTCAAAGTGGCAAATGTTCGCCAAGAAATGCTTCGTATTTAAAACGAACAGTGGTGCGGTGCCACCATGCGATGTTACCGCTGGTAAGGACAGCGTATACTCATTCTTCGCTCGCGGGAGCCAGCGTTTTGCGACGCTGTCGTTGAGGCGCTGCGCCTCTAGTGAAAGACGCAGATCCCGTCGTTTAAGACACTGCTCCCCCGTTGACCAGAGACAGTCTCGGACGCTGCACGGTGTTACGAACTGGTCCTTGAGGAACTGTCGCTCGAAGTATCGGGTGGCTCCCATGTACACGTAAACACACCACCAATCGGTCATAGTGCAACATAGTGCCACAAATCTACTCTCCAAGCATACAGAACGGTTTCTCTGATGACAAACTTCGTTATTCACAAATAATTCAGCGTAATCCTCAGCCGCACGGCACACACTCTCACTGGAGCCGGATGCTTGAAAGAGCTCCAATGCTGTCATTACACACATTCCGCCTAGTTTTCCAGGGGTTGCACATAAAATGTCATTTATATGTTGTTAAGACGTAGCGCTTCCATAATATTGTCACAGTGCGTAAGGTGGAAAGAAGAGGACATGGTTGGTGCCCTGGGAGGCGACAAAGAAGATTCTGGGTTTTCGCTTCTCTGCGCAGCCATTAAAACCCATCTGTAAAACCAGTACGTTTATTTCTTCCCGTAACATTATTGGTGGACGTGCGGGGTACTCATTTGCGCAAGACGGAGCTCCGCAGCGGACGTAACCTGGCTGCCATGTCATCCGAAGGGGAGTCTTCAACCGCGGCCCCGTCGACGCCACCGACGGTCATCCTAACCCAGCCCCGCGACCCTGGCATGTTTTCTGGGATTGACAACGTTGACGTCGATGACTGGTTGGCAAATTACGAACGGTTCTGCGCCAGCAACAGGTGGGATAACACGCTTATGCTGGCCAACGTAATATACTACCTCAAAAAAACGGCACGAGTCTGGTTCGAGACACATGAAGAAGAGATTACCAGTTGGGAGCAATGCAAACAGAAGCTTCGTGATTTGTTCGGCAAGCCCATCGGCCGCCAACGTGCTGCTCAGAAGGACCTTGGGACTCGTGCACAGACGTCCACTGACTCTTACGTGGCGTACATCCAGGACGTCTTGGCTCTTTGCCACAAGGTGGATAAAAACATGACAGAGGCAGACAAGGTCAATCACGTTTAAAAGGCATAGCGGACGACGCGTTTAACCTTCTCGTGTATAAGAACATCACAACAGTCAATGAGATCATTAACGAATGTCGCCGCTTTGAAGAAGCGAAAAGCCGCCGCATAGTTCAGCAGTTCACGCGCCTACCCAACACCGCTGCTTCATCGACGTGTGAAGACCTTTGTCTTCCGCGTGAGCCCACTCCCTCCGAGGACGTCGTACGTATAGTCCGGCGAGAAATTGAAGCAGCGTCTCCTGCCACACAAGTGACGCAGTGCTTTGACGATTCCCGGCCGCTCGTGTCCCTCATTCAATCGGTCGTTCGCCAAGAACTTTCCAATGTGGGTCTGCAATCCATCTGCTCCGCCAACCGTCCTGACTTCGCTTCGTCTGCTGCCTCTGCCCCTGTTTACCGGAACCAGAGCGGTCCTTACCCGAGCTATCGCAACCCGGCCGAATGGCGCACACATGATGATCGACCCATCTGCTTCTATTGTGGACGTGTGGGCCACATCTCTCGCCATTGCCGAAGTTCCTGGCCGGCCCTCTCTCGACCAAGCTTTCCCGCCTACCGCCGCTCCCCACTGAATCCTCGCCCGCCTGCGCCCCCCACCGAGTTCGAAGATGCCCCTGACAACGCCCGAGTCACTGCGACTAACCGCTCATCATCACCGCACAGTAGCCGCTCCCGTTCACCCCAGCTGCGTCGTTCCCCGTCCCCTGCTTACCGTCGCCGCTCTCCGACGGGAAACTGACTGGGGCAGCTCCGGGAGGTGACGCTGCTCTAGCACCCCGGCCTGAAATTCCTCTGTTGACCCTGCCTACTGATCGGAACCTTTTGGACGCGGATGTGGATGGTTTGCCTGTTACAGCACTCATCGACACTGGAGCGCAAGTTTCCATCATGAGTGCCGACCTTCGAACGCGCCTGAAGAAAGTCCTTACTCCTGCTCCGACTCGACTGCTACAGGTCGCCGACGGTGGAACTCCGGCTGTGCTCGGAATGTGTGCTGCACGTGTCAGTGTCGCCGGACGCCACACGTCCGTTTTGTTTAGTGTGCTCGAACGCTGCCCCCACGATGTGATCCTCGGCCTCGACTTTCTGACCACCCATTCTGCTCTGATTGACTGTTCAGCCGGTGTTGTCCAACTTGACCTACCTCTTTCCATTGACCTTCCTGCTCAAGCCCCAACTCAGCTTTGTTCTGCGGATGTTATTCGTCTTCTTCCCCAAGCAGCAACCTGCATCACCGTTTTCGCCTCTCCACCTGTTCCAGACGGAGGCTATGTCGTCACTCCCGCGACTTCAGTCCTGCTTTCCCAAAATGTCTCCTTCCCACACACCGTCATTTCTGTAGCGGCCAATCAGACCTGTCTTCCCATCCTCAATTTCGGCCAGTGCCCTCAGGTACTTCCTCGAGGGATGTCACTTGCCACGTTGTCACCGTCCCGCGAGTGCTATATTTCAGCACTATCTGTTGCGACACCTTCGACCAGTGCTCGTTCTGCGCCTTCTGCATCTGCCCCGGCCGACGACATTGCAAAGATGATTGCGCCGGACCTCGACCCCCAATCCGCCGCAGAGCTCCATGACCTCCTCGAGTCCTTCGCCGACATTTTCGACCTGAACGATCGCTCTTTAGGTCAAACTACGGTTGTGAAGCATCGTATAAATACCGGCGATGCGGCACCTGTTCGCCGACGCCCATACCGGGTGTCGCCCTCTGAGCGACAAGTTATCCAGAGCGAAGTTGACAAAATGCTTGCCAAAGGGATTATTGAACACTCTTCCAGTCCGTGGGCTTCCCCTGTTGTGCTCGTCAAAAAGAAGGACAACAGCTGGCGATTCTGCGTGGACTATCGTCATCTAAACCAGATCACCAAGAAAGATCCATAAGAAAGAAAGATATGTCGTTCCATACTCCTTATGTTCTTTTCCTTTTCTGCCTCACCCATCATTTTTTCTCGAAATTTACTTTCTTTACTCTGCGCACCGGCATATATACCCGCTTCCACGGATCGACGATGTTCTGGACTGTCTTCACGGTGCCACTTATTTTTCTTCCAATAGACCTTCGCTCCAGATAGATGAAATGGACCGTGTGAAGACCGCATTCGTTACACCTGACGGCCTCTATCAGTTTAGGGTAATGCCTTTCGGCTTGTGCAATGCCCCTGCGACCTTCAAACGTATGATGGACATGCTCTTGCGTGGATTGAAATGGTCCATCTGCTTGTGTTACTTGGATGACGTCATCGTATTCTCTCCAACTTTTGCGGCCCATCTTGAACGACTTTCATCTGTGCTTTCCGTTTTTCGCGCCGCTGGCCTGCAGCTCAACTCGTCCAAGTGCCACTTCGGTCACCGCCAAATAGCCATGCTCGGACATCTCGTCGATTCGTCAGGCATTCGCCCCGATCCCGCTAAAGTTCGTGCAGTGCAGAATTTCCCTGTACCGACCTCTGCCAAAGATGTTCGCAGCTTTATCGGTCTTTGTTCTTACTTCCGCCGGTTTGTGCAAAATTTCGCGCATGTTGCTCGTCCCCTGACTGACCTTCTCAAGAAAGATGTTCCTTTCTGCTGGGGCTCTGAACAAGCGACTTCTTTCTCGCGCCTCATCACGCTACTCACCACACCACCTGTTCTCGCCCATTTTGACGCTTCTGCTCCGACAGAAATTCGCACTGACGCCAGTGGATACGGCATCGGCGCAATTTTAGCCCAACGCCAACGTGGGCACAACCGCGTTATCGCCTACGCCAGCCGCCTCCTCTCCCCGTCTGAGCGCAATTATTCGATTACTGAGCGGGAATGTCTCGCCCTCGTTTGGGCTGTGGGCAAGTTCCGACCTTACATATATGGTCGACCATTTACGGTTATAACCGATCACCACGCCCTTTGTTGGCTTTCTTCCATCAAGGATCCCACCGGACGCCTCGGTCGCTGGGCCCTACGCCTTCAGGAATACACATACACTGTAGTCTACAAGTCGCATCGTTTACATCAGGACGCCGACTGCCTGTCTCGTCACCCCGTCGATGCACCGAACGATTTAGTGGATGCCGCACCGATCTGCGTTCTCTCGCTTTCCGCCTTGAAAGACATAGGGGCTGAACAGCGACGCGATGAATCGTTACGGCAGCTTATCGAACGCCTGCTCTCTGACCCGTCTGACCCATCCGTTCACATGTTCGTACTACAAAATGACACCCTGTATCGCCGCAACATGCACCCAGACGGGCCCGAGCTGCTAATCGTCATTCCGTCTCATCTTCAGCAGCAACTGCACGACGTTCCCACTGCTGGACACCTTGGCGTCTCTCGGACCTATGACTGAATTCGGCGACGATTTTTCTGGCCCCGTCTCAACCGCTCCGTCCGACGCTATGTCACCGCGTGTGAGTCGTGTCAACGCCGAAAACGTTATAATACTATGATGAAGACTCCATAGACGACGTCGGCCTTTTATTTGATTATATTGAATGCTGCCACTGTAAGTGTTTCTTTTTGCACTTAAAAGTTGTAGGTTATAAATGATAAGCGTTTATTTGTGCTACATATGGTTTTATTTTAAGCGCAATTTCTTCGTTCCATACTCCTTATGTTCTTTTCCTTTTCTGCCTCACCCATCATTTTTTTCTCGAAATTTACTTTCTTTACTCTGCGCACCGGCATATCTTCCTCATACTCCTCCCACATTGAGGGTACGGGAGACAGTCATTGAATTATGGGGTTTTACGTGCCAAAACCAGTTCTGATTATGAGGCACGCCGTAGTGGGGGACTCCGGAAATTTGGACCACCTGGGGTTCTTTAACGTGCACCTAAATCTAAGTACACGGGTGTTTTCGCATTTCGCCCCCATCGAAATGCGGCCGCCGTGGCCGGGATTCGATCCCGCGACCTCGTGCTCAGCAGCCCAACACCATAGCCACTGAGCAACCACGGCGGGTCGGGAGACAGTCAGTTACGCGTGGTGCATAATTGCGGTACTAAGGAACGCAGTTGCCGCCCTGACGCCAGCGAGTACCGTAGTCAAAACGTTGGGTTTGGCGGCATTCTTTTATTGTACAACTGGTAATCACAAGAAGCAGACCAATGCGATGAAAGACTTAATTAAGGAGAAGAAGACGGTAAACGTGGGTAAAGACCGTGGACGTCTATAGTACACCGCTACTTTCTCACTTGTCAATTCGCAGTGACGAATTACACCGCTTGTCTGCCGTCAATACGCATTTCACGAAGGCAGTGTTTAAAAAAAATGGGGAAGCAGCGACCGAAAAGGCGGGTCGCGACCACCGAGCCAATACCTCGCCTTCCTTCAGTCCTGTCTATTGAGCTTCAGCGTAGTCAAATATGCATCAATATGCATCAAATATGCATCAAAGTTCGAATTCGGGACATGAAGGATGTCCTGGATGTCCAGGACACAAATCCAGGACATGAAGGATGAAGGCTAACGCCTTTTTCTCGAATACCATAGTGACCCTATGATACCCCACATACTGTGAAGAGAAGGTCATTGCAGCGCCAACTATAAAACATGTACACCATAAAGAGCCACACGAGGACAAGTGCTAATTTCCAACTATCGGCTTTTGTTTCGTGTCGTAACGTGCGTGTCACGTCACTACAAAAGAACGTGACTTTTGTCGTGACGTGACAAAAGAAAGAAAAAGGAAGGCACAGGCAGGTTTTCTGAATTTCTTTGTTTATTGTCATTTTATTGCGATAGCAATTATGTGGGCACTCCAAGCAGATTTCTGCCGTCGCCGTCGCCGTGAGGTACCGTATGACGTTCAACGGCGATGAAATCGTCGCTGCGCGCCGTATGCTGTATGTGCGAGTGAAAGCGCGCGAGGGACGCGTGCGTTCACGGGGAGCGAACGCACGGCAAGGTAAATATACCTGGTAGCGAAGCTTCCATAGAAGCCCATACGTTCAAAACATGGTTGCTTACCGGCGGTTCATGGGGCTTAGCGCCATCTGTGTGAGGAGGGAACACTTCCGGCGGAAGAAAAATAATTTGACGTCATATCCGTCAAAAACAGAAGTGACGTCATTTTGTTCTTATAGGCGCGAAATTTGTTTTCGGAGGCCTGCCACTAGAGCTGTATATTCAAATGCCCCGCCATTCGACTTCATGGGCGTTCCGAGTTTTCAGCACGAAAAGCGATGCCGGAAAAGATCAGCCGTACGGGTGTCGAAGTCGCATCGCTGCACAGAACATACTTTCTTTGGAGGCCGACGAACACTTTGGGCGTAGAGTGCTCGTCCTTTCATCGGACGCCAAGCCTCTCGGCCAGTGCTGTTGCACGAAAACAACTAAAGTAAACAAGTATCTGACGGTCGCAACTCACTACTTTTGACTGCACAGGTTAAGAAACAATAAAACTACCCGCGTCACCTAATTCAGACAAACGTCGACATGCAACAGAACACATATGAGGGGGGCGTATTGTAACAGGTGAACTTTACGAGCGCGCCTTTCCACGCACTCCAAGAGTTGCATGGCATTGCAAGTGATAGCGGCGTCAACGCCCGCCGCTATCGATGGGCGCTCTCACGGTGGGCCCTGAAAAAAGGTATATATTGATAATGATATAGTAAAATACAGTTGTATCTTTTCTCGCCATGCATATATAAAATGAATTAGGAATTTTATTTTCGTTGAATAAATCTAACTGCGTCTCGCTTTAATTTAAAAACGCTTTTTTTTCTTTCCCATTGTTTATTCCCTCCAAGCATAGTCGCGCTTCAATCGCTGCTCCCATAACCACCCTTGCTGATGTCGGTGACAATAGGTTCTGAACCGCTTTTCGCCCGAAGCTTCGCGACCTATGTGGATCGACCTTGCGCACGGCGGGGAGCAAACGCGACTTCTTCCGTCGTGCGAAAGGCCGTCGGGGGACGGGAGGGAGGGAGAAGAGGCGACGTTTAGCTGCGGCACCAAATGCGTATTTATATGAAAACGTCGCGACGTGAGAAGGTGGTGAAGACTGCTCGACGAGTGTCTCGTTCTGATCTCGTCGAAAACCTCCGAGCCGCCCCAACGCCGCGCGCGTTCGGTGCGAACGCGGGCAAAACGCCGACGGCGTCGACAACAGTTCTGCGCGTTGCTGGTGCTGCTACATGTCCAAGTTTATACAGCTGATAAAACAACTATCCTTACTCCGTATAGCTCTCTACTAATTTGCTATCGCAATCGATGCTTCGCCCTTCGGGTGAAACAGCGACATTTTTGTGTGAAGTCACGGCTTTTCCTTTGTGTATATGAATCCGGCCAATAAAGAAATGCCGATAGTTGCAAATTAGCGCTTGTCTTCATGTGTCTCCCTCGTTGTGTATATGTTTTATTTCGCGCTGCTATGACCTTGATGCAAAACCAACTGGACCGATCTTTCACCTTACTAAGTTACCTTACTAAGCATCTTTTCTTCTTTGCGCGTGCATCCCTCCATTTCGATCACCCTCTCCGCCATCAGTGTGTTCCGTGCCCGAATGCTAGCCTACTGCATTCGCGTGCAGCAATTAGCTCATGATGTCAAGGCCCTGTTTGGTGGGTTCAGTCAAGGAGGTTTTTGGGTTCCGTCCTTCGGCCGGTCAAGGCCCTAGGATCCGCAAGATCCTCAGCGCCAAGAGGCTCCGACAGAACAGAGTCTACTGGGAGTTCCTGTACTTACAGTTGCAGCAGCAAGAACCCCGCCATCGGGAAAAGAAGACGAAAATGGCATGAGTACTCCGCACTTACTGACCATTCCGCTGACTGCTCGTCGAAGGTTGAGTTGAAGGAACTCCAAGTCAGCAGTTCAGGAGACGTTTCTCCTTGGGTCTGCTCCACTCACTTGATGACGTCCTCCTTCCGGACTTCGAATGTCGTACGCTGTGGCATGGACCGAAGTTCATTATACAGAGACGAGATTCACCGCCTGAGCTGCTGAGCATGGTGTGGAAGGTTTCCCCTCTCACAACAACGGAAGAGCGTGATAAGTGCGTGCCCGAAGTTGTCGACGCGCTGCGGAGGGGTAAGCTTTGTTTCGCTGGACCACCCTTGAGAAAAGTGTCTGTCTACATACGCGAGAAGAAACTGTGTGTCGTCCCTTCGGATAAAGAGGGCGGCTTCGTCGTGGGGCCACAGCATATGCTTATAACAAAGGCCTGCGACACCGTAGACTCAGTCTTCCACTGCCGGTTCGATACCTCGGGCGAAGATCAAGGGAAAGGGCAATAGAACTTTGCAGTGACTTAGGTTTCGAAGGAAGGGCTCGTACCATAGGCAAGTGAGATAAGCTTAGTTTGGACTTTTGATGTTCTGCTTAAATGCACAAAAATTAGGTACCATTCCGCGTAATTGTGTCTGAAAAAGCACTTGCGATGTTCCTGCCCGAGAAGTTGAGGTTGTTGAAAGTGAATTATCCTTTCATGATCCAGGACTCGGGTGATGTCAATGGGTTTTTCAACGATACCTCGAAGCGTGCTTTTATGGCTTTCTCTCTTGACATCAAGGATCTGTACTACTCTCTTCCTCACAGTAGTCTGCTCACTTGCATTGAAGAATGAATACAGGAAGAAGAGGAACTTGACACCCAGAGTAAGGTGGGCTTGAGGACGCACGGGTTTCTGGAGCTCCTTTCTTTGAATTTAACGTGAACTTTTGCTCAATATAACGAGAACATTTACGTTCAAAAGGGAGGCGTCTTAATCGGATCACGTATCGCATCTTGCTTGAGTGATCTTTTTCTAGACAAGCTGGACACGATGCTGCAGAAGCGCCTTGACAGCACATGTATAGTTAAGGTGTTCAGATTTTATTGCGATAGCAATTATATGGACACTCCAAAGCAGATTTCTGCCGTCGGCGTCGCCGTCGTCGTCGCCGTGAGGTTCCGTATGACGTCAATGAAGATGAAATCGTCGCCGCGCGCCGAACGCTGTGTGTGCGAATGAAAGGGCGCGAGGGACGCGCGCTTTCACGGGGAGTGAACGCACAGCGGAGAACAAACGTGCGTTCTGCGCCGTGCTCCCTTAAGGGCTGCAGAAGTAGGCGTCTCTTTCCTCCTTTACAATCACCATATATGTAGAGGAAACGCGCCTTCTTCCGATGCGCGAAAGGCCGTGGGGGAGGGGGGGGGAGAGGAAGGGAGGCGACAGTTTAGCTGCGTCACCAGTGCCTATTTATATCAGAGGCTCCGGCAACAGTCACCAACGCCGCACGCATTTTGTGCGAACGCGGGCAAAACGCCGACGGCGTCGACGTTCTGCGTGTTGCCGGTGCTGCTGCATGTCGAAGTTTATACAGCTGATAAAGCTACTATCATTACTCCGTATAGCTCTCTACAAATTAGCTATCGCAATTGATGCTTCGTCCTTTTTTAATAGGCTGCATCAGCACCTCGGTTAAGGAATACTGGGTCATCTAGTATTGCATTATCTCATTGTCATTGTAGCCAGAACATCAATTATTGTGCGTGTGTGTTGTCTAATGCAAACACCGTCCTCGGACTACTTTCCTGGTTGATGTTTTTGAATGCAACTTTAAGAATGCGTCGCAGGCTCGCGAACTAAGAGTATACCTGGAAGCATTTGATCCAAAGAGTAAGTCTTTTATCTAACTGTGCACCCGACGCTTAGCAGTAAACAATGTGTGAAGCAAGTAATATTGCTTTCGCGTAACGCCAGTGCCTCTACCTCGGCGTCGGTTTCCACGTCACGAATGTGTTACCATTGGACTGTCAGTTCAGTCTCTTGCAGAAACGCGGCGTCGTAAAGTGAATCTCACATATTTCAATTTCTTTTCGGTATTTTAAGGCGAAGCTTAGTATGTCTCACTGATTCGTCCATGAGTGCCGAAAACGCACTGCAGGAAAGCCAATCTACACAATGGAACTATCCGCGCATCTGCGCATACAGTAGAACAACAGCCTGCGCATCTGCGCAGACGATAGAACAACAGCTCACGACATACGTATCGTAGAACACTAAAGTTTACATTCGCAGTTGTACCGATAAGACCAATTGCAACTGCAACGCCACGCTACCCAGACGAACTAATATATATCTGCATTGCATTATGCGCGTCACCCAATCCATTCCCGGCCGTCACCACGGGCAGGCCGCGGGTGCACCGCACGGCAGATGAAGAGGCTGCCGTACGCGAGCGTAAGCGCGAGCGCGATCGTGCCCGTAGGGCCGATCCCGTGTATCGGCAACGGCAGAGCCTCTGACCGTCCACCACAACAATCACAAGGCAATACTGTGCAAGTGTAGAGTCGTCTGTGAAAGTGTGAGTGTGTGTGTGTAATCAACGGCTACATATGATCTAAAATAAAAGCTATGCAACTTAACGAAATGTGTCTTTATTCAACTTCAACGTTCAACAAATACAATCCTAAACAAGCAATCAAATCGCATATGCATCGCATCGGGTCGCTCAGCATTTCTTGGGTTTATTGCGTGGTCGTTGGCTTTTAACTTTGACTCAATTTGCAAGGGAGAAAGCTTCGCGTTCCTACATCTTTCTTTAAGAAAGGGGCTTCGATTTCTTTAACAACAATGTGGTGCTAATGCGCAATAATCTAAGCAACCGTAGGTCTGAAATAGAGTAGTACGTTGTCAGTGTTTCAAGAGTGCCTGTGTATCAATGTTTTAACTCATGAGATACCGCAGGGGAATTCGATCAGACATTTTTAACTTAGGATTGTTCCTTGATCGTAGCCACACGTCTGTGCAATACGAACCCCGAGCACTGAAACCGCTGTCACTATACAAGTCGCCGCACCGCAAACTGGTTAAGAGGGGCATCGTACTTTCGGCATTCGAGAGCGCGCTAGATAAGTCGTGCCATCATAGGATAACCGATAGCTTCAGGGCACATGCCGAGCGGCTTCGTGACGCGGGTTGCCCATGAACTGCTGCTGGTCTAGGTCGCATAGGCTTCATAGAGAAAAAAAGGAAAGGTCGTTGTGCAACGAGTGACAATAAGTCGACTCCGAACAACCCTAGACGTGACAAAGTGGCGGTTATTCCTAGCAGGCACTAAATTTCGAATCGCTTGAAGAAAGTGGTTCAGCGATTGGGCATTCAGGTTGTATTTTCTACACCGCACAAGCTGTTGGAACTAGCAAGGGCTAGTGGTCCCACCAGAGGAAAGAAAATTGACTTGTCATCCCGGTCCTGCGAAATTTGATGTTCAGTGAAGCTGATGAAAACCACCAGTACAACTGCTGAGGTGCAGAGGTGGCTTTATAGTAACGGCAGTAATGCTATTTTACAGCAGTGGCAGTAATGGGAGCAATGGTGTTCTTCAAAGCATGCCGCCGCCCATAGCGGTACTGCGATAACATTGAAACCAGTTGCTAGGTTGGGTATTCTATATACGAAAGGCTACGGACGTCACTCCCCACGTCGCAAGCTGTCGTCGCCGAGGCAGGTTGCGCAACAGTAATCTTTACCGGAAAAAGTATGCGGGCCTTAATAACATGCCTCGCATTGTTATAAGGAGCGCCTTATCATCAATTATGCCGTTCGGATGCTTGTTTTGAGCTTGTTCTTTATTGAAATAAATGCTGTTCTGTGTGTTGTATGCGTGACCCCAATGAATGTACGCATTGTTCGCTTCACTTTGCCCAGTGCTTGTAGCCTCTGCCTTACGGGGGTATGAACCATTGATGAGTCACTGCTTGTAGCTTCTGCCTTACGGGGTGAGCCATTGCTCTGCCCTGCGCTGCCACCCGGATAGGCCTACCATTGTTTTCTGTTGGCGTTACGCAACGAAGAAATCCCGGGATCCTAGCGATAGAAACCTTCGCGTTAAAAAGCAAAGAGATTAATATGACCGGGTCCCTTGCAGGCATAGGTAGCCGCACAAGGTTGATATAGAAGTTTAAAGGAAGAGAGAAAAGAAAAAAAACAAAAAAAAAACAACGGAGATGTATAAATTAACAAATGCCAGAATCAAAAGCATACCTGAATAACTCAAGCAGACAAGGTGTATGTTTGTCGCCGCATACCTGAATAACTCAAGCAGACAAGGTGTATGTTTGTCGCCACCTCGTTTTAAAGGGTATGCCAATAAATCAACATCCTCATCAGGTCCCTAGATAGGATTTAAAATAGCGCCATTTCCCTTTCCTGCTTGCCTCCTCCTCTCGTCTTCTTGTATACATAGAGCGTCTTAGCGCCCACAAATGTCTCAACATTGTCAACACGCGTGCAGAGACAAATAGTTTTTCGTTTGTGAGCTACTAAATTTATTTAAAGTATTCTGGGGTTTTACTGGCGAAAACCACTAAATCTATTATGACTGCCTTTTGTTTGGGGGGGGGGATTTACATTCTGTGCACTAAACGTTTAATCATGCATATGTTGGCGTAAACTATGCCAGAGAAATAAAAACAACCAAAAGAAAACATTGGGTGACTCTGGTGATTAGTGCGGTCACGCAGCATTCCACGTGACCGCCCTACGCTAATCCCGCACGGGCATTCCCCTGCTCCAGCTATTGCAACAGCGGCCTACGTCAGCCTATTTTATATCCACCTTAGGACAAAGGCCTCTCCCAGCAATCGCAATTCACTTCTGTCCTTCGCAGGCGTATAATAGGACGACCCAGCGCAAGACAGGGGTAATGGTGACGTCCAAATCTTCGCCACAGTGACGGTTGCCTCTGAGTAACGGACGCGGATCTCAAAGGCTATACTTCGAGTTACAGACAGATTTACAGCCTTATTCAATTTGAAGGCCCTACACGGGGCTAGCAAAATCTTTCGCTAATAAATTACCTCATTTGCAACATGGCACCGAGACATCCCATGTAGTGCCATCTAATTACTAGCTTGATAAGTTTGTGTATTACGCTTCTGTTCCGTGGTACCCAGACCGCGAAAAAAGTAGAATTTCTCAAAGTTGTAAGTTCAAGTTCTGAGAGAGAGAAAGAAAGAAAGAAAGCCTTCGCATAGTATTATTCTGAAGCTCTGGCGTTCTTGCGGTTGTTTCACAGATGCTTGTCCCGGCAACACGACGTTATGGATTTGCTGTCAGAACCAGCGTTATCTCCTCGTTTGTATTCACTGCTCTCAACGTCACGGCAGCAGATTATGTGAACTGTGAGAGGCTACATTAAACAGCTTTATTTTATGGCAGGCAGAACGTCTCATTTTCTGGAGATGAGATAGCAATAACAAATGCCTCATCATTGCACCTTATGCAAGCGACATCGCAGAAGACTGGAAGCGCTGATAAATTAAAACTTAATTGGCTTCCTCTTTTCTTCTTTGCCGGTTGTCTTACGCGAGATTTTCTTCTGGGGCTCGATTTTAACGAAGAGATCAAATTGAAACAGTGTTCTCTGATTAGGCACTTTTTTTATTTTGCTGCTGATACTGCGTCGCTTTTTTTTTTTTTTTGAAGAGATAGCTTTCTTTTTTTATTATGTATAGTGATGTAATTAGGAGATGTAAACTTTCTGTTGCATGAAAGTCAAAAAAGAGAGTGCAGTTCCGTTACAAATTTCGGGACGCAAGCTTAAGATATCGTTACAGTTCCTGGAAGGTAAGCGCTCGAAAGTCACACGCCAAAAGTATTCTATTCGCAGCCAGCGAAGATAGTACCTGATA
Organism: Dermacentor silvarum; assembly: GCF_013339745.2. Taxonomy (NCBI): domain Eukaryota; kingdom Metazoa; phylum Arthropoda; class Arachnida; order Ixodida; family Ixodidae; genus Dermacentor; species Dermacentor silvarum. The sequence goes on from NC_051163.1 coordinate 52,218,102, forward strand.
CGTACGGCACTATATGTTAATATCTTATCAAACTTTCAGGCCTTAAATAGAAAGTAGTATATATTCTTGCGGCTGCATTTTGATGAGACTAAATTAAAAAAAGAAACAGGTGGAAAAGTCTTTTGCCGAGATTTAGGTACACAGTAAAGAACCCCAAATGGGTCAAAATTTCTCGCGACGTCCAAACCACAAGATTAATCAACAACAAAATCACTAAATCAATCACATATCTTTTGCATTCCGGAGGACATGGGAGAAAAAAAGTGGAGCTGTTTGTTGAAGAGAAGGGAGGTCTGGAATGCGTTTGTTGGTCGTTTTTAAATTCTTGAATGCTTGGCGACCTAAGAGCCTGGTATTCACTTAATGGTCGCTAAAGACATAGTACGAAACTATTAAATTTGTGGTATGAAGAGAATAAAAGTAAACTTTCATACTGAATAAACTTTATGCAGCTCGGCCACGCATGTTAGAATCGGTGGGAAAAGAAGATTTCTGGTAGCCGTTTAATAAATGCAATAACACTAAACGGGATGCCAGGATTTTCTTTACTTTCATCCTATACCACGTGTAATCTCACGCTATAGTTACTGTTTCTGCATTGCAGAAGTCACGGTTTCGTCTCGTCCAATGTTTCAGTTTATGCGCTGCACCAATCACAAACTATTACGAAATGCAAAAAGCTGTTCGCGCGGATGCACACTTCGACATCGACACAGCCATGACACGATGACGAGGGCGACGTGTGACGTTTGTCGAGGGAAAAGTCGCGAGGAAAAAATGTGCGGCGTTGAAGTAGTAGGACACATATGGTAGTAGAGTTAAGGCTTCTATTCCAATTTCATCACATTGACACAAACCCATTCTGCGTGATAATCCAGGCGTGTATGATGAAAACTGGCAATGATATCCCCATTGCACGTCACAGATATACAGTGAACACCATAACGCTCAAGGGCTCTCATATCCCGTTGAGGCGAATGTATTAAAGTTGCATATAGCGACAATGCTTCCTATGCTTCCAGATGTACTTAAGCATTGCCTAAAGCATGTACACTTAGACTCAGTTCAACTGTGACCAATCATGCCGAATAACTCTGAGACATTGCGAATATTTTCGGGATTGCCAGGATCAGACCTACTGTCGCGGAAACTTTGCGTAATGGCTTATGGTTTCGTATCCGCCTAACTTTCAAGGACATCTCTGCCACGTCGGTTGCTTGTTTGCACTGTTTCAAGCGTAATCATATGCAAAACTATATTAAAGTTTATATTTATAACACTGGTTCGTCTACACCGATGTAGTGTTCATGTAAAACTGAACGTAGTGTGTCCCACACTTCTTTATAAACGTGTTTGCATGTTATACTTTCTCGGAGATCGTAATACTTCCGCGTGCGGAGCTTTATTTCTCAACTTAGCACTGGGCAAAAACATTATTGCAGAGCTTCTTGAATGGTTGCAGGGCAAGGCTGGTTCTTTCACAAGAGGCTGAAAAATAGTCCACGCAAATGCAGGGTTCGTTGCGAAGTCCAGAGCACTCAAGGATTAATGCAGCTGCATCTAATTTATCTGTGCTGCCGATAAACGCCCTTGGGCAATGCGTACGCGTGGAAATTATGCGTGGAAATTATGCGCGTTCCTTTACAACCCGACTGCCATGGTCGCCACTTGGATTTATTAGTTGAGCCTAATTCCAGCACTGACTCTGCAAGGCGTTTGACCGATTTATTTAGTTTTTCTTTGTTTGTTCTGGCGCATTTCGGAACAAATGCCAGTTCATCGCATTTCATGTACAGAGTGTTACGCCACCGCGACAGTACCGCAAGAAAACCGACGCAACGGCAGGAGCAACCGTTGTCGTTATGTCCTCTTGGAATAAATGAGTCGCTGCCGCATTTATAAACTTGGTAAAGAGAACGAGACTGCGAGACGCCGTAATCTATTCTTCGACGCGCGAGTCCCCGCCGAGAATATAAGCTGTGAATTTGTTTCCTCCACTTGTTTTCTTCATTTTTCTTTCCCAAGCATGGCTCATTAATGTTCATGCTATTTCCTCAAGTCATAGTTCGCAACCGTAATTTCTTTTAATGCCCACAAGCAGCTCTCCGCCTTTTACTTCTTTCTCGCACATTTTATTGATGATGCGACACGCACGCCTCCTGAGGGAGTCACCGTCTCGAGTCGTTGCCGCGTTTGTCCCGTGGAGCCACTGAGTATTTTCATAGCGAAAAGAGAGCGAAGTGCACAGACGAATGAGCAGACGACACGAGCGTCGATTTGGCAACAAATGCGCTAGCGTCGTCTGCTCTTTTGTTCAAGCCTTCTGCATTGTGTTCGGGATGAAACCAAATTGTACCCCAAGCCAACACCTTACTGCACTCTGCCATTTTTTTAATATTTGATTTATTACGCTTGCAAAATTACAGCACAAAGTATACTATGCATCCAATAAAGCACCAGTTTGTGTGCAGAGCTTGGTGCCTATGGGACTGTAGCGTCGATTTCTCTTCTACGCTGAAATGTTAAAAGACGTGCCAGTAACCTAGCGTCTTTTTCTACGTTGAAGCGCCCGATGCGACACCGCATGGACTGGTAGATTTTACAGTCTGAATATTTATATAGGTTTGTTTTAAAAAAATACAAAGGAGTGTTTGTGAAAAACTCGAATTGAACGAGCTTCCAAAGACGGGGGGGGGGGGGGGGGGGGTGGGGGAGAAAGATAGACTAATGCGCGCTCGCCTTTTTATTAAAATGCCAGGAAGCGGGAAGCCAGCGCCGGAGGGAGCATGGGGGGGAGGGGGGGGGGGCGCACCTCTACGCTTCCAACAACCGCGCTCGTCGTTCGTTCGACCGCACCGTCTCTTATCTCCACACGGCTCTGACCTTTATGCCGCTCAGTTTCCGTTGATAGACCGCACGTACCTTCGCCCGCTGCGCGGGCGAAGGTACGTTGCGCTGCCAGCGTTTTGACAGTCGTTGGCTGCAGTCATTCAGTGTGATCTGTTCATGTTTGTTTGTGCGCGCTCACACCACGCTTGTTCATTCAGTTAGTAATAGTCGGGCCACATTTTCCAACGCACGCTACACATGCAATGCTGCCCAGATCGGCAGTGCAGCACTACAGGTGTGTCCCTTCGCACGCGCTGCCCACGGTAAGCGCTTCTCATCAACACCAACGTTTCACACGCGCCTTCTCGTGGTCATCGAGTCTCTCTTCATGTCGGTCTACTTACGCCGCAGCACACCTGCGTACTTAATCAGCTCATGTTTACTACAATTCATACGCTGAAATGTTAAAGACGTGCCAGTAACCTAGCGTCTTTTTCTACGTTGAAGCGCCCTATGCGACACCGCTGGGACTGGTAGATTTACGAGTCTGACTATTTATATATGTTTTGTTTAAAAAAATACAAAGGAGTGTTGTGAAAACTCGATTGAACGAGCTGTCCAAACGGGGGGGGGGGGGGGGGAGAAAGATAGACTAATGCGCGCTCGCGCTTTTTATTAAAATGAATCACTTCTCTACGCTTATCATTACCTCTCTTGGTGTCCATGTTTCTTTGTTTGCTGCTGAAACGCTTCATGTCATGTGTTCTCGCATGCTAAGCAGGTACGTGTTAAAAAAAAAGAATAATGCATTTACAATGCTCACGACGCCATACTTCATTTGTTCATGTTCCTGCACTCGAGTTTCTTTATATATATATATATATATATATATATATATATATATATATATATATATATATAATGTGGGATGGGGTGAATACTTCATCGGGAGGCGGGGGCGGGGTGATAGGTCAAGGCTCTGGCTTAACGTGTTTGATTCTTTGCATTGTTCAGCACGTCTAGATGAACAATTAAATTAATGGATCATAATACAACTTACGATCCGCTTAACAGATGTGGACATGTGCATTTGGCGTGTATGTATTTTACCATGCATACATACCAAATTTCCAAATAAATCTACAAGTTTCTCGTTGTTCTACACGGAAGAAACAATTACAGCCTTTGGGGCTCATCCTGCCTTTAAAAAATAATTTTCATCTATCTTGCACGCCGATACTTTATTTTTAAGGATGCGCGCCCCGTACTTTAGCGTCACGAATAGCACGCGCCTAACCACCTGTCATGACGTTCCTGACAGGAAGCTGGACTGTCATTGATAGTATCTAATGTTTGGAGATGGAATAAATTTTCAAATGTGCAAACTTTTTTTTCTCTTCTTTTTTGTTTAGCGTGAATTTTGTGCGTGTCTGTTAAAGGCGCACCAATGAATCACCCTCCTTTGCATTGTTCTGTCACGCTCAATACCGACTCGCTGATATTTCTGTAGTCCTGCAGCATTCAGCAGTTGAATATATATAAGACGGATGTACTCACAATGTCACGCCGGTAGGAGTTAAAGAAATCGACTGATGACATAATCAGCAAATTAATTCACGGACGGGTTTCTTTCGTAAGAGGCACGCACCATTGCTCCGGTATTTCTCCTCTGTGTGCTAATTGTCTTCCTGCGCTTTTCGAGCCACTTACACTTACGCATCCAAACCAACTCGTGCATATATCCCTATTTTACCACGACATGTACTTGGAACATGAACTAGCGCCGCATGTGCGTCCGGCTCTGTGAACGTGCTCTTAATCTGTCAATGAGAAGATGTCATCGAGATACTCAGCTATAGTTTCATGCGCTGCGTACTGGTGCGTGTTTGTCGCGTCTCATAGGCATATCATTTCATTTATCAGCGCTATTGTCTGGACTAGCATGTTATAAGTGTACCGCCAGGCAAACCTCTCCAGTTTTTAATAAGGAGCCTTTCCCTCGCATTTTGTTTGCAATTTGCATGATCATGTTATAGGTTACACGGCTGAATAGGTACAGTCGCGCTCAATATTAGCTGCAACATGGTACCCGGGGTGGAAGGGGATCCAAGACTGCACGTCGGCACCGACAGTACGAGAAATTGCAAAACTAATCACTATTACAATTACTGGTATTCAATAAACCATCTTTTTACGTCGTAGTCACCGTGCAGTCTTCGAGCCCTTACGACCACGGACACCGTGTTGCAGCTCAAATTGAACGCGACTGTAGGTGCTCCGCTATGAACGAACGATCCATAAGTACGTCGCAAATAGCTTATAAAAACGCAGCAGCATAAACCCAACTCACGAGGGCCCGGTACTTGGCGCAACCGTTAGAACCACGCTGAGAAAAATTACCACCACGATCTATGAACTCCGCAAAGTTTGTCTAAAACACACTGGTGGAATTCGTTAATTAAATTACTCTGCGTCCGGAAACACCAATGCGGAGGACTCGGAAAGAAAGACGGGAGATGAACACACACGTTTCTCCCTCCGGCAATTAACTAATTGGTCTCCCGTCAGACGTGCCGCTGTTTCGTATGGAGAATTTCTCACTCCTGGGCTGAATGCATTACAGCGCCTTCTCTACGCTTTCTCAGAGGCATTCGAAAACGTTTTGAAGGAAGCAGCGTGGTAGAGCCGTGGGGCGGGGCGTGCACAGTTGCGTTCTTTGGAGAAAATTTGCCGTGTGTTTTAAAAGAGTCACGTCGTGGCTTGTTAAAACACTTTTGCGACTAACGTGACAGTCCGGTGCGTACCCGATAAAAACAGGCTACCCGATTTCCACAATAAATACTTCAGCCAGCTTTTAAAAAAAATCAGTCAAAAGCACCGTTGAAACGTGCCGCTTACGCACTCATAACCGTGACCCATTCATCTTTAATACGCAGTTGCTTTTGTTTATGTGAATTTTGTCGCTTTGCATTGATAAGCATTACGTGCTGGTGCATGTTGCTTCGTTTACTGAAACTGTGTATTTACTCCGCTTCGCATCTTGCGTTTTATGTAAACGTATAATTTTAAACGTCTGATCACTGCCAATGTTTCCGAAACTGTGAGCACGGCTTAGTCAGGCGGGAATAACACCTTCTTCCTGCACTTCGGCGGTTTCATTTCTTTTCGATCACAAAGTTTGCACAAGTCGCTCAACAATTTTCAAACAACTGCTATACACGGGCGAATTATGGTACTGCGATGAAATTTTGCTCCGACATAGTGTGGAGTGTTGGTGTTGGTGTTTGTAGAAACTTGTTGATGTAATTTTAACGATCAGAAAAAATTACAAGCTGTGTATTTACTCCTGTTTGCATGTTGCGTTTTATGTTATCCGTATAATTGTAAACATCTGATCACTTACCATAACTGACTTTGCATCGTTATAGCACAGAAGTATCTTTGCGATTTATAAATGATCGCTCTAAGTAGACGAATAAAGGTATTGGGCTGAACCATTTCTCACAACTGTCAAATCTCTCAACGCTTCGGCGTGGCACATCGAACGCTGCCTCGCGGAATGTGCAGTAAATCGTTAAGATTCTAATTAATAGTACAGATGCAACAATATAATGCGGGGAGCGTGATGTCAGTGGCGCACGCTCAGCACACGTGGTGCAGTAAAAATGCTGCGTCAGCCGCTGCTGTTTCGTGAGGTGAACATAAACAGTTTACGCGGAGCTTGATCGGTCTTCACCGAAAAAATTTTCTTTCTTTTTTTCTTTTTTCTATACTTTACCAAATATCTCTTTCTTTTTTCCCAGGTTTATGGGATTCCTTGCGATTGCGTGAAACGACATTAGAATAAGCCGTCGTCTACAAAACAGATTTTTGATGCTCCACTCGTGCTTATATTTTCTCTACGCCTCCACAATATGGTCCCTTGCTTACAGGTCATCGATCCGGAGACAGCACCGAAAACATCATGAAGTGATGTCAAGTAAACATGGAAGTGAGAAAGCACATAACTTTTTGGCAGGCTGCTCGGTGCCATAGCTTCGAGGGCCGAGCCAATGAGGTATGCCGATGATATGTCAACGCCATTCTTGAAATCGTTCGACGAGAAGCGATCTTGACGCGCAAGACGGCGGAGAGCAGACTCCTGAACACGAGGTTTAGAAGAGGGATGGTAGCTGGCACGTTGGGAGCGTAAAAAGAAAGAGAGGAATTGAGAATAGAAAAAGATCTCAGTAAAACTAAAATAAAAAATAAATAAATTGAGAGACAAAAGGTGAGCTGTGGTTGATGAGCTGGAAGTTCTTATATCCCAGCTGTGCTAGACAGAGCGGAAAAGCTGCGAGGAACTCGAAATTTCTCTCACCCCGAAAGATCCCTCTTCAATCCTGTGCGGGACGGAACATTATGTTGTGTTTGTGCGTTTACACGCGAGCTCTAAATGCGTTTTAGTCGTCGCGATAAAAATTACTGAACACATCGTGGTCCACGCTCTTCTGGCCGTGGTGTTGCGCTCGACTGCTCGTACTTGGCATCTGGTTGGTTGGTTCTGAATCTTGGTTCTCAAACTGAGGCGTTTTAGGGGCGAAGCTCCTTATAGCGGCACCCGTTCGTCCCCGTCGTCGTAGTAGTAGTTTGTAACCAGCCTGAGAAAAATGAGAAAAAATGTGGTTGATCCCTCTTATATAGGAATCGGTATAGAACACGAAAGTGAAACGTGTCTTCACAGAAGTAGTGTAATGTTTATTGCACATTGATATATAATGTCTATCGGTGTTTTGTGGCTAAAGCGCCCTTAGGCGTTGATGCACCCACGCTGACGCCTGGTGGCACGTCTCCTCCATCACGACTACCAACGTCGATGACCATGAGCAACCGTCGTGCATATGGAAGCTGCACTACGCTGCACACGCTAGCACAACGCGAAAGACGAAGCACGTAACTGACACACTAATACAACGCGCAAGACAAAGCACGTAACTGAATCGTCATCGAGTCAAATCAGCGCGTACAGCGCGTCGTAATTGCAGCCTCCGCGATCAACTTCAGAAACATTTTCAGAGCTAATTGCGGAGGTCACGCTCCGCTGTGCTGAGTACGGTGAACGCCACCTAGGTGGCGTTGGTAGTGCTTCTTGATGCCAGCGTCCCTTCGAATGCTGGCATCGAGGCGTCGTAGTGCTGAGACCACCGAAGCGTTCACTGTCGGTGCGCGTTAGTGTCATAATGCAGTACTTCTCTTTTCTGCTCGTAGGCGGCGGCACCGCCCCGAGCAAGAGCGCGGGTACACGGAGGAGTGTTAGATATATAAGGCGCGTCTGTGTAGCTCTGTGCAAATGCGTTTGTGGCGCAATGGGTTAAACGCTCGGCGATCTATCGTCGCGGACCGAGAGGTCGTGGGTTCGATTTCCAAATTTTGCATGTTTGTGGAACTTTTTCTTCTGGTTTCTTTCTTTGTATTATGTTCTATGACGTATTTCCGTGACGGAAATACGTCAGTGAAGTCTTGGTGGACCCCGGCATAAAACACTTTCGTGTTAAAAAAATTCCGAAGTTGTGTCCGTAGCGCGGAATCGAACCAGGGACCCCTCGCTTCCGAGCGCGTGGCGTTAGCCCACTATGCCACGAAGCGGACATGGCCACACGCACCACGATGGCAATAAATACCCAACATTAACGAAAGGACGCGTTTCTAGCGCTCGTCTAACGCGTTTGTGCTAGTGCGTTACGGCCCGTGTAAGAAGCTGGTGTAAGAAGCTGTGGCCTCTCCGCCTTACCTTCAACGCGTTTCGAACGCGCTGCCCAAAGCGGTGGCAAGTCAAGTTCAAGTCGAGGAGCGTTTATGAATACGGGGGGTATACTCTCTCAGCAGTCATGTGATGGCGTCGGCAAACGCGGTGCACGTTCCGGCATGTGTAAATGGCTGCGTAAGACGCTGTGGCCGCTCCCCGTTACTAGAGAGTACTGCACGTTTCTAACGCGTTTGTGCTAGCGTCCCCTTAAGCGGGAGATCCGATGATTCCCTCCGGAGCTTCGCCCACTCATCATCATTCACCCCGTGGATATGCTGTGATTTTTTTTTCTTTCTCGGTGGTTCGCTAATTCCTTAGACAGCAATATCTACCCACTAAATAGTGTACGTGACTTCGACTTCGCCCTTTGAAACTTAAAGGCAGGTTGACACCACCTAGACGGCCCTCCTATCGTACACTGCTCTTGTAGCACGTGTGATGTGGTCTCACAGTACACAGGTGCCCTTAAACATAGTCTCGTAAATATTTGGAAGAGTGTTTTCAAGTTGCATTTATTATTATGCCATGCCATCCTACGTTTTTCTTTCCTGTAATGCCTGCCCCCGCCTAGCCGTCACGGTGCAGGCAAACTAAAACGCATGTTGTTGAGGCCAGGTGCCCCGTCCGTAAACAACAACAACAACAACAACGACGACGACGACGACGACGGATACGACGCAACATTCTCTACAAAGGTGTCTCTGACAAAGAGCGGTTTCTAAAATGAATTTGACCTCTGTCGCTTCCCCGGGAACGAATATTGTGCTTCGCCGCAGCATGGATGCTTTAGAGGTGAAGCATGTTTTACAGGAGCACAACACCATAATGTTGACAGGTGACGGCGGCGACGACGTTGGCTTTGACGAAGATGATGACGGCACGAACACGTCATAGGGAAGATGACATCGCCGTCGTAACGTCATCTAGGCGTCACTCAAGTGCGACGGATCGAGGACCGCGTAGCTGTTTCTCCAAATCACCAGTATTTTCGAGCCCTATTCGAGTACAGGGAAATTCAAGGCCAACTTCCCTATTCAAGCAAACACTAAAAATTACTTAAGTAAATATGTGCATATTTAAAAATATTTCTACACCGCCAAAGCTATGTTTTCTCGGAAGGAATAAAAAGAAAATGTAATGGAATAGCTTCGTGATGAAGCAATTTCCATCACGCTATACACCAGCAATTTAGTGTCGACGTTTTGTTCATTTGCTGAAGTTGGTCGTTCGAGCGGTTGAAATTGCGCTGTGAAAATGTGTGCAAAACTACAAGTGCCCGCATATCTGCCGAGGTGATTAGTGAAAATGCTGGGTCTGATCTAGTAACTGTAGCAAATAAATTTTCAGTTTAGGCCATCGATAATTGTTTTCTTTAGTTTTGCAAGATTTCCAAGCTAGCAAAATAAAGAAAACTCATATCTCCCTCTCATTCCCTCGTCCACGTTACCTTTACTCGAACTGTCGCCTATACATTCTCAAATAATCTGTGGAGCTGCATCTACCACAAGGACCCGTCCACTGGGATGCAAAGTTATTGTGTCCCTCCTGTCTTGAAGGAAGCGTTCGCAAAGGCTTATACGGGTGTCACACGGCGCACTTTTGACCGTAATCGAGCCCAATCCGGATCGAACTTCTCGGTTACGATTGGCTTCCTTGCTCAATCTGCAGAAGGGAGCCAATTGCGGAGACAGAATTTTAATTCAGAGCAGGTTCGATCGCAATCGAAAGTTGCCGCGTGGCACCGGTATTACCTACACCGTTATGCACTTTTAAGGTTGTAAATGATTGCACAGATGTTGTCACTCGCAGATCTCCAGGCGCAGGTTTCAGCAGGTGCCAGAACCTACACCTTAATCCGAAGCTCCAGAAGACAACCATCCCCCCCCCCCCCCCGGGAAATCCCCCACTTGCTCTGTGATTACGTGAATGTAAGGTAACGAACGGCTGGCAGTGCAAATAACCGTATAGATTACAAGATCTGCGTGCTAGTGACTTGTGTTTGTGCTTTGGTTTGCATGCTAGTATATTCTTCTCGGTTGTCTTCTTTTTCTCAATTATGGCCTGAGTGGTGCCTCACAGCGAAACTTGCTCTGCCCAGCCCACCATGGTTTCGTGGCCATCGGCCGGCCAGTATCTTGATGCAATTGCAATAACAAATTTATTTCCATCATCACTATTTACAAATTAAGTACAGTGATGGTGTGCGCAATACCTAAAACCCGTGAAGGGGCTTGATAGTGCATGCGCCCTTTTAGGACACGAGAGAGACAGAAGAGCACAGACACTGCAAAAACCCTATCGAAAAAATAAACAAGCTGTTTGCCACATAACTCTCCTACATTCATTAATCTGATATAAACATATGGGATCCCATAGAAAAACTCGTTTTTACCATATGTCATATGATGTTATTGGATATGGGAGTTATGTAGGGATGTATTCCAAGTTCTTAAGAAAATATCAGAAGGGCCTTCTGGGTGCATAAAGAACTATTACGACAAATATCACAAGGCTTCTTCGAAGAACGCAATCAAATTAAGAAATCACCTAACATTGTTACGTACAAGCCGGCTTATACAGGGTGTCCCAACTATCATGTACCAAAATTTAAAAACATGCAAATTCCCATAGCTGGACAGAACCAAGGTAATGTTGTTTGCAAAGTGCCTCCAGCGGCCAGTCGCGCGGCAATTTTCCGTGTATTCGCGGGCTTCTTTCACGCGCAGAAAACACTTATGTAGCACGCATTGAGCAAGAGAAAGTTTCATCGGGAGGTTTTCATGTTGCTCTATAACAATCTCATTGTCACTTTTCAACTATTTATAATATTTGACAAGTTTATTAATTAATTAAGACTAATTATGTAATTCGGCGGAATGAAAAAATACTCTGAGTATCTCCAAGCTACGGCAAACAACCTTACGATAATGGCATTTGCATATTTTTTAAATCTTGTTGCATGATAGTTGGGATACCCAGTACAGCCCTGAGTGGTGACGAAGGGCTCAGCACAGGACCTTAACTTGGCACAGTGCTCTGACACAGACAAGTGCTTTCGCCGAGGCATTGGCCCAAAACCGAGGCGTTTTTCTTTCTCGACTGTTCGTTAATCCCGTAGACACCAATATCGACCCACTAAATAACGTACGCCACTTCGACTTCGCCCTTTGATACTTAAAGGTAAGTTGACACCACCTAGACCGCTATGAGGTGACCCTCGCAGTCAGTGACGTCAGGGTCACGTGGGGGCCATCTCGACGGAACGGCCTCGCAACCTCTCACGGCGGTCTGACATAGATAATTCGGGTATACGATACCTGGGAATTCTGCCGAACCCCGACCACACATCGTCAAAACTCTACCCGCCAATTTTAGTTATTGCGCAGCTCTTTCTTCGCCACATCGCTGCTTTTCGTTTCTGTCTTCTTTCTTTTCTTATTTTTTTTCTCTCAGTCTTTTGTCTCGTAAGAGAGGTTTTGCAGTCGAGCTTGCAAGCGATCGAATAACCGTTCGGCATAAGGATAAGAAACACAAACATTACAAAAGCACAAACCCGTCTAGGTTGGTGCTCTTTTTCTGTGCCAGCGCTCAATTGCCAGAAAAGCTGCTTTGCGGCTTAGCCCAACCAACAGCTCGTTTGTTTTGAGATCCCCCTAAGGGAGTTTCTGCTTTCATGATCCCGCATATACGTCTACAGTACGCTATTGTGCTGTTACCCCTTTTTTTTCTATTTTCGTCACTACAGCCTACACTGTTCCGCATTTCACCTTTGCCAGTGCTAATAAAGTACAACGAAAAATATGGCGGCATTACCGTCTTCGTGGATTCGGAGCTCCCCGATTGCTTGCAGGCCACTCTAGTAAGAGTCGGAAGAGGCTTCCGCCACCTTTTTTTTTTTTTTTTAATCTCTCGACATCCGTCACTCTTATGCTAGACAGATGGTGGGAGCTTCTGTAGAAGAGTGCGACTTCCATGAAATGGCCGGATTTGGAGAGCCTGTGCGGTGGAGAGCCTGTGCGGTGCCTTCTCTTAAAAGGGGTCCTTAAACCATCCCGAGTTGGAAAACTTCCTATCATAGTGGCAGCTGTGTACCAATCCTACAGCGAACACACAACCTTAAGAGATTTTTCGAAATGAGGCCATAAACAGCAAAGCTGGAGGTGTTTGATGAACTATAGCGCGGAGCGCTCGCTATCGCTCCACCAGCGCTATTTCCTGTCGAAAACTGGGTTTTCGCAGCGCAGATGGACAGAACATAGCAGGACAAGGCTTCCAGACTTCGAATTCTGGAAGTTAGAAAACTAAGTTTTCATTAACCAGGTACCAACTAGCCCATGAACGAATTCTTTTGGAACAAAAGCTTATTCCTTGGCGCATTGACTAACTTTAAAGGAAAGTTCTATGCGTCGTCGGCACCCCCGTGAACGTATTTTCCTTTTTTACCTGCCATCCTACCTACGGGACAACATTATGGTTGCTCCTTTTCCCAAAAACGTGCCTCCACAACACAATGCGAGCAGGCGCAAAGCTAGGGCTGTGGCATTGCTCCGGAGGATAAAAGCTTCGCCTCTCACAGTCACTTTCGTTGACGCGGCCAAGTACGGGCACCCATCGGACTTCGTCGCAACGGTAGTTAATCATGACGGACCCGTCACTTGTGCGGCCTCCATCAGAGACAGCACCCCGGTTAAGGCAGAGCAGGCTGCGATCGCTCTGGCACTTCTCTACGATGAGACAGCTGAAATATTTACTGACTCGAGGGCGGCGGTTCGGGTATTTGCCTCTGGTATGATCGCCGAGGAAGCCCATCGAATTCTCAAAGGCAAAGTCATCCAGCCATATACAATCACGTGGTTGCCGGCACATTTCGAACCCGAACTCGACTCCTACCCCAACCTGAATGACATCGCACACGTCCAAGCGCGTGAACTAACCCTCCGCACTGACGACACTGCGAGTCGAGGCTCTGTCGATTCTAGGCACGTCGAGTTCCGTGACACTCTCTCCACATTCAACGAGGTTACCAAACACTACTAACTTGGTAGGAGACTATACCCTCCCCCCCACGGCACACTAACCAGACCTCAAGCTGTGACACTACGCATGCTTCAGACGGGATCATATCCCAACCTGAATTTATTTCACTGCATCAATCCAGACTACTTTAGCCCAGACTGCCCTAGCTGCGGACAACGTAGCACTTTAGACCACATGTTCTGGGGATGCCCCTCGTTACAGAGGGGCCCGCATCGATGCACTGTAGAGGAATGGAGCTCTGCTCTTCGGAGCTCCGACCAGTCACGGCAATTTTGGGCTGTCCAGAGAGCCCACGATGTGGCGCTGGAGTTCGGTCTCCCAGTCCCGACGTGGGTGCGGCCCGCGGCTTCGTCACCTCCCTGAGAGGGTAGCTCCGTTACTCCCTGAGAGGGGGCAACGGAGCTTCTCAGGACCTTCATTAAAGTACTTTGTCTGTCTGTCTGACCTGCCGTCACAGTCCATTAGGTGTTGAAGCATCCTACTGCTGCACTGCTACACATCAATATGCATTATTTAAAGGTCCGGAAGTTGAATCTTGCGCTGTGTTTTATTGCTTCTGTAACAACTTCCTAATATAAGCTAGCAGCAATGTCATCGAGAATAAGTCACCGGAGGAATTGATCCTCACGTTATATGCGGCGGCCGATTTAGGGTAGAAGCATCCCCTTCAGAATTGATGACAAACCAAGTGTTTTTTTTTTTTTTTTTTTCTGAAGACGTAACAGTCACGCGACCTCGAATGCATCCTGCCGCTTTATGCGTGCGGCGTAGCAAATGGCTTTTAGTATGTGTTCGCGCGTACGGAATCATGTCTTTGAAGTGCACAGAATTTCCAGATCACATAACTTTCTTGAACTAACACAGCGTACGAAAAACTACATCAGCTGACAGCTACCACATTTTGCTGAAGTCGAGAACGACACAGCTGCTGTGCCTATGGCTTTGCATCACCTGTGTCCGTAAAAGACGTTGCAGAAGCGAGCACAACGCGCAGTATGATTCACTTTTAAAGGCAACACTCTCTATTTGGCTACTGATTGTACCTGCATAGGGCATTAGGGCATTTTTGACGAAAGCGTCATTGCGGTACCTCAAGTCGACAGGTGTTGGCGCCCGTTTGTAGACTCGCTGCAACACTTCAAATGTGCGCAAAACTGTGTTCTTTATCTCTCAACTTTCTCTTCATCCCTATACCCCCTTCTTCCAGTGCAGGGTAGCAAACCGGACGCGGTGTATGGGTAATCTCCCTGCCTTTCCTCTCTTCGATTTCTCTCTCTCTCTCTCTCTTGTTTTGACGGGTGGGTGAAACGTCTACAAAATTGGTCAGCTCGGGTAGCTTGCTAAAAAACCACACGTAATGAAAACATGTCCCACTGTTCTCGCTCATAATTTTTTGCAGCCGTACTACCCTCGCGCCTTACTTTGATATCGCCGTTTTAGAAGACAGAAGTCATTACTCGATCGTGCAAGTGTCGAGTGCACAGATGGCACCCTTGTTGCACCACGCATGACGCAGTCGCAGCTAAATATAGCATCTGGCTCGGCGTTCCGAGAGGCACAGATCGGTTGTACATTTGTCTATCAAATCGGGAGTGGTCGCTTTTGATATAGCTCACTCAGCCATGGTAGGTATAACCCATCAAGCTCAAGTGTTCTAATCAGGAGCTATAAAGCATACAAATGTCGCCCCTCCCCCCTTTTTTTGCTGAAAGCTCACGCTTGCTTGGTTATGGCGCCTCCGCGTTCGACACACGGGGTTCAAAAAAAGGTCCAAAATGGCGTGGGGAGACTTGGGCAACAAGACAGAGGGGTGCCCATTCGAAAAGCACCACCTTTGACAACGGAAGCGAGCATGATTGCAAGGTTACTCCGCAAAACCCCCACTAGATCCACCATAGGTTAAGGACGTAAGCTTTCAAATGCTTGAATAAATGTAACATATGTATTTGTTTACGTCATTTCTGTACCCTAGGGCCCCATACACCCAATTCAGCATGCGCAAGGAGTTTCACGTACCCCAATGCGGCAGTGTCCCTGATACAGCCCACCCAATTTTATCTTGAAGCTTAAATCAAGCAGCTCGATCATGTGTCATCTTTAATGTCTTTCGAGCCGCCATACAGTACATGAAGTTACACAAGAGGAACTCATCAACAACACGAGGTTTATGTGTATTCAAGCCTGCGAAAACCGAAATTAAAGACAGCGGCTTTCTACCGTTTGCTCTCCGACTATATCTTGGTTTCATATTCATCCGCATACTGCTGTCCACTTGACCAGACCGAACCTTCTACAATAGAACCGGAACCTGGTGGAATTGCTTTATAGATTAATCTACAGGACAAAACGTCGACTCACCTTGTTTTTTTTTATATATACGTATCGTTTATCGACGCTTTGAGAACAAAGCGTCGATCACCTTCTGCCGCTTCTATGTATGTCCGATCAAGAAAGAAGAGCTGAGAAACGTCTCTGTCGGGGCTCCTCGGACAGTCGAGCGAGCACATCCACAAACGGGAAAACGAATCGCTTTCACCTGTCAGGCGTTCCTACATTCGGTCTGCGGTGCGTGCTCCGACAGCTCGGTCCAGTCACCGCCTTCTTCATCCGACAGCGCGTACCTCCGAACCTTTTTTTTTTTTTTCTGCAGCCGTTGCGTCTCTCCTAACTCCTGATCGCCAGTGGCGTGGTCTAGACTCTCCCTACCCCCTTTCCCCTAGGGGGTAGGGAGAGTCCAGCGTTCCTCTATGAGTCGCGCGTCGCCATCCATCCATCAGGGACTGTAATTACGGCAGCGCCGGCGTCGCCGGATTCAACGCGGTGCGGGCGTGGTGTGCGTGTACGTGAGCGGTTGGTGGCACACCGGGGCCTGAAAAGATCTGCGCCGACGGTGACGTCCCGCCATGGTGTCCCAGGAACTATAAGTCGGTCGCAATCTATACGCATTAAGTACAAGCTCCAGCCACAAAACGCAGTGCTCTTGCCCTTCGCCCTCTGAAACAGAGCCGAGGTAGCTGTAGTCCGCGCACAGTTCAATGACTTTGCTCTGTGAATGTACATTTCTGGATAAATAAAAAAATAAAGGCCCGTTGTTCGAGCTAAAATATTGCCCTTTTTCTGAGTGCTGATATCAAGATCACGCATAAAATTTGCCGAGACGTTCAGGTTTCGTATGACGAAACAGTGACACAGAGAACGATCTGGACAGATAAAACAATCGTTTTAAACACGCAAAACCGCTTGGCGGCAGTGAAATACGCGAGCCTGATTGGCTGACGCATCTATTCAAATTGTGTTTCAGTTGGACAGCATACATTTAGGGCGCGTTCACACTTGCGACTAGAGGAGGTCCCGCGACCGACTGCGACTGGCGATCAGAAAGCTACACAAGACCAACGATGTTCACACTGACAAATGTGACCGACGAGTCGCCTAAACCGAGATGTATCGCGAGATGCCGTTCACGTCTGCTTGCAATACCATCTCCGCATAAAATAAGCGTCAGCGCATACGGACGTCATGTTCCTTCGCATCTGATTGATTCAGCTGCTCTGCGACTGCGGTCACGCGACTGAAAAATCGAGCAGCGAGCGACTGGAACGAAACGGTCGCCTTTCGAGAACCGCGACCATTTGCGACTACCTGAGACTGGTCGCTTTGCGACTTAGTCGCGCGACCTCGCCTAGTCGCAAGTGTGAATAGGCCCTTAGACCTTTAATTTTTAGGCTGTCGCCGACCATAGTGGAGTGGTAGGGCGTCTCCTTTGCAGGAGGCAACCGATTGTGCTGTATTAGAATTATTTCCGAGAGTTGTGTGGCTGATTGAGTACGTTTTCAACTGTGACGCGCTTTCATGTTTCTAGATCACTTGTCATTCAGAGGAATAAGGATTATAAACAGGGAAAAGGTGCCTCAGAAAGGCTGGCCAACGTTTCGATAGGAGGACCTATCTTCGTCAAAGGCGGCCTCGTCATCCTCGGCGGGTTAGTTTTAAAGGGTGAGTGGAGTGACGTCACGTCGATGTCCGCTGTGGCTGGCTGTAAAGGGAGAGACTGAAAAGAAAATGAGCGCCTGCGCTTGACTGGCTAGGCGCGGTTTCTAAGACGAGGGGACAAGAGCGGGAGAGCGAGAAAGTGGCAAAAAAATTTATAAAAAGGAAAATAAACCGTCAGAGGGGGTTGGGGGAGCGAAAGGCGAGTGAGCGTTCGGAGGAGTCGTGGTCGGCGTGCGTTTGGGGTCCCTGAAGAGCCGGTCAGTGTGCAGGTCACAATACGAGTTGAAAGCATGACTTGAGTAGCGTAGCATCAAGGCATCGGGTAATTTTGTGGTTGACAGGGAGCAGCTTGGTCCGTCAAGGGACGTTAGCCTCACTAGTTCGCCCTAGGCGTCGTCGCGGCGGTATACAGAATTGGCGAGACCTTGTGTGGTCAAGGCGCCGAAAAAGGTATCCTGGCGTCTGGGATTTTTGACTGTCTCGGTGTGGATCTTGTATGGAAAAAAAAACCCGGCGCAGGAGGGTGACAGTGTAGAAAAAATATAATTAGAAATTTAAACATGGGGGGGTACACCTGTTTCCAGTTGCTTCTGGAGACAGGTGTACCTGGAAAAGCGCTCGTATGGTTGATCAATGCGTAAAAGCATGGAGGACGATAATAAACTGAGTGGTAGGGGAGATGCAGGGAAGAACTGGAAATGGAAGAATAGGTGAGGTTGAGGTGAAAAAAAAGAAAAAAAAACTATTTTAAAAAAACGGCACAGGAGGGTGACAGCGGAAGAAATATAATTTGAAACATGAACACTGAGGGGACAGGTGTACCTGGAAAAGCGTTTTTCACCAAATAGACAGTTTTTCACCAAATAGGTTCAACGGTGGTTCTTCCTCGGTCTACCACCGGTTCTTTCACGAGTGGCGAAATAAATCCGCGTCTTACCTAACTGCGCGTTAAAAAAATTGACGACATTGTTGAAAAGAATTCAGCAGATAGATTCCAAGTTGTCGCTAACAATCAGCTTCCGAAAGGCCGAGCCAATCTTGCAGGAGGAAGAAGACGCGAAGCCGCATAACGCAACCAGCATTTGCGCATCACGGATGCGATGCAGCGAAGCCGAGTCACTTCCAGTGCTCAGAGCTCCCTAGCGTCTACGGTAGCAATTTGTCTCTGAGGACGGGTCACAACGACGTGTTGGTGTGGTCTCGGCTAGATCACTCGTTATAGATTGCAATGAAACCAGTGTAACTTTTTGCTGGAATGTCTGTGACTTCTTACAATGGTATTTTCTTTTTATTTATTTTTTTTTATTTTTGAGAGAAAGGTGAAGCTTGATACGGCATAGGACGTGTTGTTATTCCTTATAACTACGTTACTTGCGAGATTGAGCTTCCCACTGGACGTACTGGAAATGGGCAGAGAATTCTGAAATCTAAACGCTGAGAAGGTTGAAGTTTTTGACTCAGAGGATGCCTGCCGCGTGAACCGAGAAGCTGGTTCCTGCCCCTCTCCTCTTTCCTCCTCTCCACCAGGGTAGGCTGCGAGCGCTAGCCGCGGCGGCCGCTCGAAACGTAAATCACGTGGTGCTGCCTCCGAGATTTTAGCGGCGTCTGTCGCGATCCAGGAGGCAGGACCCGCGGTCTCTCGTCAAGCCGTTGGTCGAGCGCGCGCCTACCTCGGAATCGTCACTTCCTCCGCAACAGGAAGTGAGGTAAGCAGCGAGCGCCGTCTCTCCGCGACTTCCCTGAAATACGGGAACCTCCGCTCCAATGGGAAAACAAGAGACGCGGCAGGCATCTAGTAAAGGTGGCATTGGTGCAATATAGGTTTACATAAAATGAAGGTAAGGGGTGATAGTTGCACTGAAACATTCATGGTGGCATCCACTGGAACTGCGAGTTAAGTAAGAATACCGCGGAACTCCCTACCAGCTGCAAAACAACAAAAGCTTTGCGTGTAACATGATCAACAGCGACGAGACAACGAATACACCGAAGCGAAAAAATAATAACAATGATACATAGCCACGGGCAACAAGATAGACGAATAAGGCAGCCAGATGTTGCCGTAGTGGTATACCGCAAAAAAAGGATCGACCACGGAAAGGCCTGAACACGCACGCACGAATCGATTGAGGACAGCCGAAGTCTTGCGCCATCCTGCATACCCTCCCATACTTCGCCGCGTCTCCCTGTAGCCTTTTCATTTCCGATAGACACACATCTCTTTTCTGAATACTTACTTCTATCTTCTCTCTTTCCAACAGTCGTATCTAGCAAATGTATCTGGCATTCGTATCCATCCTTTGTATAGGCGCTGTTCCTTATCATCCCGCACCGTCCTTGTCGTCTAAGCAGAGCTGTCTCTGATGACTGTTGGCTTCGCGAATGTAGTCGCTACAGAGCTAGAAGGGGGGGGTTTGATTGATTCGATTCGTACACG
Organism: Dermacentor silvarum; assembly: GCF_013339745.2. Classification (NCBI taxonomy): domain Eukaryota; kingdom Metazoa; phylum Arthropoda; class Arachnida; order Ixodida; family Ixodidae; genus Dermacentor; species Dermacentor silvarum. The sequence continues at coordinate 52,238,183 of NC_051163.1, forward strand.
GTCTCTTTGATGTTTATGTGAATTGCATTATTGTTGCAGTCATGTTTTCTTTGTTTTTCCTTCTTTTTTTTTGTCTCGCATAACAAGCCGGCGTCTTTTTGGTCGTCAGTGCTTCCGGACGTCGCCGACGAACCCGTTTCCTGCCACCGCTGTGACTTATTGATTTCGAGTTCAACGACACGGCAAAAAAAAAAAAAGAATAGACGCCATTTCAAGCGATGTTGAAAGCGAAGCATTCAAGGCGCCACGTTTTCTTTTTTGCCTTTCTTTGTCTGCTTCATGTTTACTGCGCACGAAATTACCATAAACATAATCCATGGATATGAAATTCGGAATTTTTTTCTTATGGACCATATGACCTCAAAGAAGGCACTGTTGAATTGAGAATTCCAAGAGCATATAGTATGAGTGCGTAAAGTAAAGCATGGCTGTTTGGGCATGTTCGCAATGACATGACTGAAGTTGTTAGCGCTCAACAAGACGAGGACGAAAAGTAAACATAAAACACACGAGCGCTGCATTCCTGCTTTAGTTTTTGTATAAGAACTCGCAGACTCTGAGGCGTGTAAAACTTTACAGCCTCTAAGGGAAGTAACGAGATTGGAAGCTCCCGATAGAGGTCACTATATAATCTTCGTGTAAAGGTTCAGTAGAGACTGCGCTTTCACACTGAGTATAGGAATACAAAAACACGGCAAGCACATTGAAATCATGAATGCTCAGTTGCAGTATCATTTAAACGCTTTTTTTTGCGTTTGGTGATCGCAGAGAGGGGGTGAGGGGGTAACGAGGAAAGGCAAGGAGTATACACTTTGTCCGGTTTGCTACCCCACACAAGGAGAGGGGGAGAGAAGGAGTGAAAGAAAGAAGAACAAAGGCAGGAGTTCGTATCAATGCCGTTGAACGCAAAGTTAGTGTAACGACGTCTGCTTGTCATTTTTTCGAAGCAAAGCCCCACCTCATCTACATGGGACGCCGTGTTGGGGTGCTCCGGGTCAATATCGTCCCCGTGTTGAAGGAAATCCGGAGTCGGCAACAGGTGCGTGATCGCGGGTGGCGGAGAAAATCATCCAACCACATCGACCGCGCAGGCCCTCCACGTGGTGCAAGGTTTTGTTGAACAAAAATTGAATTTCTCTCAGTGAAATCCGTCAGAAAAATGGTAAAGTACGACTTTACCGTTCGGCGTCGGATTCGATGTTGGATTGTTTACCAATCGGCGTCGGATTGTAATTTGAATGTACAAGAAAAACCTAATTCTGCTACGAGAAAACTCAAACACAAACTCCTTTTCCAGCATTTCTACCAGACCTGCGCGCGTCGGGGCAACAGCAAACAGTTAATAAAATAATAAAAAAAGTGCCAGGGCCTACACATTTTAATATAAGACCACTTATATTGCCCCTGGAAAAACCTCTTTTCAGCAGTGCATTTCAGTTTAAAAGTGAAGCCAACTTTAAGGGGATCGGTGTAAGCTTGGTCTTTGTAAGCTGGCTTTCCCACGTTTGGTGTCGCAGTGAATGAAGCCTACTTGCCCTACGCGAACGATGTGATGCGAACGGGTCCCGATAACGCTATCGCGTTCTACTCTTAAAGGCGAAGCTTAAGCGTCCTCCAAGTCTTTAAGTTAGACCCGGTGTTTTGAGTAAAAAAGGCTATAAACTCGGGCACGCCACCTCGCACTCGTTAATAAAGGCACTTTTGCGCTGGTTATTAAAAAATTGCAGGCTGTACGTACACGAGGGTTATTGCATTTCGCCTTCATCGAAAAAGTGGTCGCCGGGATCGAACCAGCGTCCACGATGCTCGATAGCTGGTTTGACTGTGGAAGACAACGCTTACGAAGGCTCCCTAGACCGAGTAGAGCGGTGCGACCAGCAACTTTTGAGTACTTAACCTGGTCTATTACTCTAGGCTTCAGAGGAAAAGTCACACTAATAAAGTTTGTGGCATTTCTTGTTCATGCCTCGCACGCATCACTCGCGTATTGCGATAATGTGGGTTCGGTTATAACTGCGGCAAGTCTCTTTCCGTCTACTTTTATTTCCCTTTACGGCACCATTTCTACGTTTCAGTTAAAACCAGTAATTTGCCCACACGCTTTACTTATAGGTTTACTTGTCTGTTGGCTTCATGCCATTGTGATTGAAAACAATGGGACCCTTCGGTTTCGTTTCTTCTCGTTAATTAAATGGCGAGTGTCTCAGAACCGGCAGCTTTGATGCCTTGAGGTAGCGTGCGGATATTTACTGGCCATTTGCCTTCTCCCGATTTCAGGTACTACGGGACGCCTCCTGCAGAAAGTATTTTTCCACATGCGCCGCCATCGATGTGAGTTCGTGTGCTGGTACACACTTTAACACATACACGAATACCCGAGCAAGTGGATGGAAAAACAGCTCTCGTCTTTATGTTTGCAGCGCGGACCTAATAAACACTCACGCAGAAAAAAAAAAAACAAGTAGGCTGGGCGAACGCCGGATGCTAATTGAGTTGTTGGCCAACAACGGCGCTGTGGTAGGTGAATTGGTAAGAAGCACTGGTGGGGCTTGCATCAAATATGTTTCCCATAAGCTATCAATTAGATAGCTCTCACTTGGTTCTTAGCGCATGAAAGCGCACAGTATTATTTTTTTTTCGCAGACGCTACTGCGTAGGCAGACCTCACAATACAACAGCTGTAGGCACTGGAGGCCGACAGCAGAAGAATCACTTCGGAAGTGCGCACGTTAAAGAAGGGAAAAGAAAGTCCGCGTCCATTAACAGAAATTATCACCTGCAATGGCCCATACCCCCATAAAGCAGAGGCTACAACAAGCACTCAGCAAAGTGAAGCGAACAGTACACACATTCTTTGGAATTATCGCATACCACATGCAGAACAGCGTTCATGTACAGCGCATTCGTGTACAGCGTTCATGAACAGCGCATTGCATGTAGCCTGCGCCTACATGCAATGCGGAAGCAGGTAGCGCTCCCCGCATACGTTTCCCGGTAAATATGACTGTTGCGCAAGCTGCCGAGGCGACGGCAGCTTGCGACGTGGGGAGTGACGTCCCTAGCCTTTCGTATATAAGATACCCATCCTAGCAACTGATTTGAATCTTGTTGCAGCACCGCTATTGGCGGCGGCATGCTTTCAAAATTACCATTACTCCCATTACTAGCACTACTTTCAATTGCCATCACTACCATTACTCTAAAGCAATAAATAAAACATCGCATACCCCCTCAGCCGTTGTGGGGGTGGTTCTGAACAGCTGCGCCGGGCATCCACTTTCGCAAGGACAGGGATGGATAGGCAAGTAATGGAGAGTCAAGTCTTTCATCGCTCTGGTCTGTTTCTTGTGATTGCCAGTTGTACAATCAAATAATGTCGCGGAAGCCAACGTATTCACGAGGGTACTCGTCTTCGTCAGCGCACCAACAGGTTTCCTTGGCAACGCGTTTATGCATGCGTAGGTCGCTCTCCCCCACCCTCAATGGGGGACGAAGAGGAGAATGTGGTGGTGCGCACAATAAAATGAAGAAAGCGATAGCCTCAATAAAATGGTGGTGAGGCCGAAAAGGAAAAAAAAAACATATGAAGTAAGGCTAAAGCAATTACACTTGCAAAAAAATAAGCAACCTGCAACACAAATAAACACTTACAACTTACAGCTTACAACATTTAAACAAGAACAAACTTCCAATCACTCCCTCCAAGATAACCAGATAAAAGGCATACGCTGCCTACGAAGTTCTTAGTCATAGTTTTCTACATATTAAGGTCGCGCTAAGCTTTATTGGTATATAAATGAAATTTTAGGTGCAACACCTGGGACAACTAGGCGGAATGCATATTGTGACCGCTATGCAGCAGTTCGAAACATCCGGCTCCACTGAGAGTAGAACAAATGGGAGAAAAATTCGACAAGAGAAGACACGCTATGTAGCGTGACGTGTCTGTTGATGCCGAACGTTAGCTGCCGCGAGCTTCAAAGAAAAAGAAAGTGAAATTAGGTTAAAAGACATTGTTTTATTTTTTAATTCTTTGCCATGAAAACTAAAACGTTTTGCGGATAAATGAACGCAAACTTTGTGACTTATTTTTCTCGCGTTACCTCGCAACAGGCCAATGACGCGCCAGATGCATGCGTCATGCGCCAGACACTCCACCGAAGTGAGCGACAACGGCTGCGTGTTTGGGCGCTCGCCCGCGGCGACCCGTCCGTCTCCTTTTTATTGCGATAGCAATTATATGGACACCGCAAAGCAGATTTCTGTCATCGGCGTCGCCGTCATCGTCGCCGTTGCCGTCGCCGTGAGGTTCCGTATGACGTCAATGGAGATGAAATCGTCGCCGCGCGCCGCCGAACGCTGTGCGAGTGAAAGGGCGCGAAGGACGCGCGCTTTCACGGGGAGTGAACCCACGGCGGAGAACAAACGCGCGTTCTGCGCCGTGCTCCCTTAAGGGCTGCGGAAGTAGGCGTCTCGTTCCTCCTTTACAATCACCATATATGTAGAGCAAACGCGCCTTCTTCCGACGCGCGATAGGCCGGGGGGGGGGGGGGGGGGAGGGGGGTCGTAACATGGGAGTGTGTTGCTGGCGCCGGCAGAACGCGCAGAGATAACGCCGAGGAACATATCAGAAACTTGTAATTCGAACATTCCGTCTTATAAAGGACTGAAAACAGGCTTTGCACCCACGCATTTGTCTTGAGTGCGAGTAGAAGGCATTCTGCGAACGTCTAGCATGGTCCGGCTGGGAGCCTCTGTTGCGTCTGTCTCGGTGTATGTAGCGTACCATCGCGTCGCCCGAGGCCAAGTTTTGGAAACGCGAAGTCGCCCGTGTATTTGTGCTGCTAAAGTGCAGGAAACAATGCCCTGAAATGGGGGAATGCTTGGAAATCAGAGCCGGCGTGCTAGCTAGCGTCCAAGAAGCGCGCGCCCAAAACCGAAAACGGAAGTGATTGATGCCGACCGCTTGGCGCGCTGCAGTCAATTCGGCCGCTGGCCTCCATGGGAGTGTCCGCTCTAGCTGAATTCCTTTCACTATGGTGCCACAGCCGTGTGAACTATCGCTACGCTAAATTATTTACGAAGAACCAACCCCGGTTCCTGCTTGCCATGAATACCTTAAATTATATGTAATTCTATTTGATGGCACAATAAATAACTTTGTCAGATATAGCAAATAAATGACTACTTTAAAAAAATTTTTGTTCCCTTTTAGCTGACTTCACTACATCAGAAAAAAAAAAGATCAGTGTTGATTCTTGCTAGAGCTGCACCTTCACTACAGCAAGGTGCTAGAGCACACAATTTTCAGTCGTGTTCTTAATTGCAATTTTTCACTGCCAAAACGTAACTTTATGGCCGGTTGTGTTACTGAAAAAAATGTGCTTCCTGGATGGAAAAAATTTCCTACTTAAAGGGAATATTTGGCATTATGTAACATTATAGTCATTCTTGTTGATGATAGATAAACTTCTTGTTTGAGTGTGCCTATCATGTTTGCTTTTTATTCAGCTAAAAGTTGCTGCTGGCCGAATTGTCGCGTTTTCACTGTTATGATTAGTGCAAAAAAAACGTCAACAAAGGAGGGGGAGACAGGATAAGCGCTGCCCAGCTTCCCTTTGGGACCTTGCCATTTGCGTGAAACATCTTCGCAGCTTCCCTACAGGCACTCCAATTTGAGAATATACCGACGCAATCACGTAGGAATAGTCTGTGATATTACCTATCAGACTAAATATTGCATAAAATGTCCGGGATCCAATATGTAAGGAAATTTGTGCACTAACCATCAGGGATTCTGCAAGTCAAGCGTTGACTTCCTCACGAGAACATGTCGAGATGTATGTAGGTACAGTGCAATTCAATTTCGTTTTGCTGTGTGGTGCCAGTGATACATTCTCGGTACTTTGTCAATGTGGTACTTACAATGTAGAATTATGGGGCTTCAATTATTTTTTTTTTGTCGTTTAAGGAGAAAAAAAACAGCAAGCATGTCGCGTTTCTGAGCAGGGGTCCAGAGAGTCTGCTGCCATGATTGAAGCTATTGGTGGCTGACACACTACATCGAGATTCGCTCCATGAGATGTGATGAGAGATGGCGCTAGTTCTCAAATAATCTTGCACCCTACTTGTCTGTGCCAAGTGATCCTGGATGTATTGAACTGCCTCTTTTCTCTATTTCTATCCTGACCATCCATGAAAAGTGGGGCAAGTAGGCAAAAGGCTACTACGTTCGTCAGCGTTGCTAACTTGCTGTTCATTTCTTCTGGCAGCAGTGTTCACCTGCCATTGCTTTTGTGTTGAAGCTCTCTCACTGCCAATACAAGAGTGATGTAACCACAGATATTTCCATTGCAAGCCATCGCATGCAAGACCTTTGCATGATGCGGGGCCTCGGCAGAAACCAATACAAATATTTGTGCTGTCACTGCCATTTGTTCGTTTCACACCCCACATCAGGAAACGAACTTTCTTCTCTTCGGGCATGTTGTGGTTGGTGTGGCGGAACACGCGAGCCATATCCTCCGTGAAGATGGCAATGTTCTCGATTGGTAGCTGCACATGGTCTTCTAGCAGTGTGTCGGCCATTTATTTGGGGACGACGCTATAGTGAATCTTTTTAGGAAGGTGATGCGAAGCAGGTCATACATCGTTGGAGTAGACTCTCTATTCTAGAACCTAGTCCTGGCAGCATCTTCCAAGGACAAGTAGCCATGCCGCAGTTTGTCTTGTTTCGCCAGCGTTGCCAGCTCATTGTTCATTTGTTCCGGCAACAGTCTTCACAATACCATTGTCTTGGTTTTGGTGGCCTTTTGACGCCAATACAGGAGTAATGGGACCACACATCTTGCATTTCGGGCCATCGTATGCAAGCCTTTTGCATAATTCAGGCACTCGGAAAAGAACAATACCCGTCTTTGTGCTATCACTGCTGTTTGTGGCGGCTCTCCTTGTAATTAAACAAATTATGGGGTTTTACGTGCCAGAACAACGATCTGACTATGAGGCACGCCATAGTGTGGGCTGCGGAATAATTTAGACCACCTGGAGTTCGTTAACGTGCACCTAAATCTTAGTACACAGGTGGGTTCGCATTTCGCCCCCAATGAAATGCGGCCGCCGAGGCCGGGATTCGATCCCGGGACCTCGTGCTTAGCAGAATACAGAAAGTCACCACGAAGGTCAGAGAAACAAAGAATGAGACAAAAAGAGACAAAGGAGGAAACAGATATAGAAAGAGAGAAAGAGAGAAAGAAATAAAGACAGAGAGAGAGAGAAAGGAAGAGAGAGAAATATAGAGAGAAAGAAAGAGAGAGAGAAAGCAAGAGAAAGAAAGAAAGAAAGAAAACCACCCCGAAAGTCAGATACACACACTAAGCTTCGCTTACCCCCATTTTCTCGGCAGGGGACAGGGCTGGTGATTTTTTTCTTACAATAACTAGGGAACTCACCCAGCCTGTTGGTTCCTCTGTTCTTGCAATGATGCCTGCCTTTAGGATTCGGTTGAGTTCCCGTCGCAGTGGCTCTTGCAAGAAGAGAGGCACACGTCGGGTCATCTGAACGACGGGGACGGCACCTTCACGGAGCACCATTCTGTGCGGGCGTTGAAGGCACCCCGTGCACTTGAAAACTTGAGGGAACTCTTCCATCACTTGCTCGAGGTCGCTTGCAGCTACAGCGTTGACAGATAGTTTGAAAAACTTGGAGGACGCTTAGTGTGGAACACGATAGCATTCAAACATCCCCGACTGCTTCTCATGGTTCCCGACGACTGCAGCTTATGCAACCGTAATTGTTATTGACAAGCACTGGCAGCGAACGCTATGCACGTAGGTGAGCTTTTTGGCAGAAGCGCGGCCTCTTGCGTGGGCCGATCCCGGAGATTGTGCTCATACGCGCCAACGAAGTTAGATCATTTTCAGGTTTGCGTGTTTGTTTGACACTTTTAATATTTCGGTCTGAGAAGATTTAACATAAAAGGCATGCGCTGTGGGTCTTTTGTTTCATGGCATTTTTTTATGGATTGTCATTCTCAAAATTCCGAGGAAAGGCTCGGCATCATCTTGAGTGCGTCAACTTGACATTCTCGTTCCCAGATTTCGTTTTGGATGGCAGATGCCTCAGCTGCCTTGCATACTTGTTCTGCTTTCGTCAACGTCAACTTGTTATCACGCATGAGCTTTTTCGCACTTTGCCTTTGTTTGTTCCGAAAACTACTTGATCACGTATGATAGAGTCTGCCAACGTACCAAAGTTGCACGAATGTGCTAGCTTCTTTAGTTCTCTGATGAACTGCTCTGATGGCTCACCTTGGGCTCGTACTCGTGGGCGAAAGACATAGCGTTCGTGCACCTCATTTAGCTGCGATGCGCAGTATTCGTCAAACTTTTTGATGACACTGTCATAGTCCTGCTTGCCCTCGCTTTCACTGAAGTCAAGATTATTATAAAACTTCCAAACCGTCGTCTCCGGCTATGCTCGGTAACAGAGCAGTCTTTGTGGGTCCTGAAAGCGGTTTTCCTTGTGGCGTTGAGGCACTTACAAATAGTTCAAGATTCTGTTCGAAGAGGTGCCAGTTCTATCCGATGTCACCCACAAGCCGCAGCTGCTCTGGTGGTTTCAGGAATTCCATGGCAGTTCCTTCTGTTGCAGGTGGTGGAGCACTTGGTTAGTAGCGTATGGTGCACGTAGCCACTTTGGACATCATGTTTCGTTGAGTATCTTAGTAAGATACGAACGAGCCAACTCCGAGCAAGCAAAATACACGTTGGTTTATTGGGCGCTTGTACTTAACAGTGCAAAGGGAAAGAGAGAAAGAGGTAATCGTACAGAGCGTGCGCGGTGGTAAGTACCGGCATTGCGCGTGTCCCGACAAGTCTAGATTAGCATATCGATACTCCCGGTGCCCTTGTTTCGTCCTCGATGAGTTCGTGGAGCAAACTTCTGAGCCGCTGTTACAACCTACGCCTCTCATAATGAACTCACGCCTAGCGGTAATCGCTGCCACATACGGACAGAGAACAGACTTATTCCGAAGTATTTAAGAGCTGTCGCGTATTGCAGCTTGGCTATAGGGACAAACATAGCAAAGCGCGTTCTTCTCCGCGGTGCTGTAGTACCTAGGGAAAGGCAGATATTGAGAAACGGAAGTCCCCGGATGTCCATGTCGCAACTCAGACATGCGCACGACGCAGGAACCGATACGAAAAAGACGGTTCCCCCCCTTAACGTTCCCTCCACTGCCGGAGAAAATTGTCCGCAAGCATAAAGAGTTCAGGTGTAGAGCCGGGTAGAACTCAAGAAGTCAGGAGAGGCCCCGCACACCTGACCGAAGCGCGGCAACCGATTGCCTCGGCGACTAAAGAAATAGTCCCGTTGACGCGCCTCGGCCCAGTACGAAGTGCGGGTTGCCATATTCTCCGTCGGCGGGGTCACCTACCGTCCGGCTCATGACGTCAGTCGAGTACGCGCCCATTGGTGAAGGCTCATGTGCATCCGCCTTTGAGGAGCCAATGCCGCTGCCTTCTAAAGTTGTACCCGACTATGGACGCATGCTGTGAATGCAAGTTACTCTGATGGCCTCTATTCCCAATGCTCGCCATAGTCCACACTGATGCTTTTGAGGCACCTAAACGTGCACTATTTTGAACGTGCCAGAAGCGATCGCGTAACTGCGGATTTTCGTTACTCGTAAAGCTGGTGCTAACGCGCTGTGTTCCTCGACCGATAACTTATTTCTCTTGTCGCTTCCTCCGCATCTGCGATATTCATTCTCTTTTCACAGCAGCTGAGCGATTACCTGCCACCACGCCTATTTTCTCTGAATCTCACCCTTTCCGCGGCGCAATAATCTGAACGAGGCCGTAATGCTTCGAGAGAACCGGCAAAGTCGTGGCGATCGGCCGAGTCGTTCGGGCTTTGTTGCACGGAATTAAGCCCATTAACGAGTTCTGAGCGCTACGCATGTGCCTTATGGCACGGCTCATAATATGGTGGTCGTAACCTCCCCCCCCCCCCCACCCGCCCCCCTTCCCCCCCCCCCTCTTTGCGTGGTGCCCATAATCTCGCTTATATAATCCCCCGCTATACAATATAGCTGCCTTATTGAATGCGGATAAACTTGTTTGAAGAAGGCCTTGGAGTGGTCGTCGGAGGAACAGCACCCCAATTCTTGACCTAACGATCTAAGCTTTTCCCTTACGGCGTGCTTTGCGCAACGATTTGGTATTAATGCAACCTGTTCGGAAGCAGCCTCACCTCCCTCGTGCAGTGGCATCTTTCAGGTATTGTGCGCAGCTCCGTGTTGTGTGTTTGAATGCGTCTTCAAGCTTTTACGCGTGAAAGCGAGTGGTGTCCAGAGGGAGAGAGCGAGTTTGACGAAAGTTAAAGCTGTTACTCCTGATATCTGGAAGGCTAGCCACTTCAGACGGTGTGGTTGAAGTGACGTGAAGATGACAAGAAAACGGTTATAACCAAAGTAAGCTAATCAAGAAATAAACAATCTAATAAGACGCAGAGGTCTGTTTTAATAAATCCTGGAAAACGTGCAATTACGTCCCACGCATTATTTTGAGCGCGGTCACTATAAAATAAATCTGTACCACAAATTAACACTCACAACTTATAGCCCACAACATATATAAACGAAAACAAACACGTACAATGACTCGGTTCAAGATAATCAAATAAAAGGCATACACCGCCTACGAAGTTCTCAGTCATAGTTTTCTACATATTAAGGTTGCTCTAAGTTTTATTAATATAAAAATTAAATTTTAGGTACAACACCTGGAAAGCTAGACGGAATGTCTATAATGACAGCTATGCAGCAGTTTGAAATCTGCTGGCACAACAAATCACTCGTTCAGGTGTACCAAATAAATGCATACCTTGGAAAAATCCGTTTCTTCCCGTTTAGCTGACTTCACTAGATCAGAAAAAAAAAAGAAAACCTTGTGAATTTGATTTCAGGTTTCAAGCGACGCAACGTATGACGCCCGTATCTATACTGATGCCACTCTTGCAGACAGTTATCACAATTATTGGCTTAAAGTTGTCACAATTCGAACGCAGGCAAACTAGGTGCGGTTTCTCGTTTATTGTCGCGGCATATTTCATACGCAGTGTCTTTCTGAAATAGGACACCGCATGCACAAAATAAGTTGTCGCAGTTTCACCTGAAAGGCGAAGCATCAATTGCGATAGCAAATTTGTAGAGGGCTATACGGGTAATGATAGTAGCTTTATCAGCTGTAGAAACTTGGACAAGCAGCAGCACCGGCAACACGCAGAACTGTTGTCCACGCCATCGGCGTTTTGCCCGCGTTCGCACAAAATGCGTGCGGCGTTGGTGACTGTTGCCGGAGCGTCTGACAAAAATAGGCACTTGGTGCCGCCGCTAAACGTCGCCTCCCTTCCCTCCCCCTCCACGGCCTTTCGCGCGTCGGAAGAAGGCGCGTTTGCTCTACATATATGGTGATTGTAAAGGAGGAAAGAGACGCCTACTTCTGCAGCCCTTAACGGAGCACGGCGCAGAACGCGCGTTTGTTCTCCGCCGTGGGTTCACTGGCCGTGAAAGCGCGCGTCCCTCGCGCGCTTTCATACAGCGTTCAGCGCGTGGCGACGATTTCATCTCCATTGACGTCATACGGAACCTCACGGCGACGGCGACGCCGACGGCAGAAATGTGCTTTGGAGTGTCCATAGAATTGCAATAAAAATTCGGGGTAGCTTGCACTAGTTGCGGAAGGCTAAAGACACGGCAGGGGTGATCGGTTCCTAGTTGGTCCTGGCTATAAGAAATTATTCTAAGTTATACGATGTAATGTCAAGTTATGCTAAGTTATACGAAGTGTATAAGCATTTCCTCATGGTCCGTGACATCGGGGAAGGCCTCGCGAAACACTTGCAGTCCGAGCACACGTAGAAGTGGGGCGAAAGCTATGCACAGTGTACGGACAGCGCTTGCATGTAGGCTCCCTATCACGGACACCGTAAGCATTCGGTGCTAATGCGGGGACAACGAAGAAGCGCGGATGGTGTACGCAGCACCTGTGCGCGTTGCCTCGTTGGTGCTGCTACAATTTCTCTCTCTCTCTCTCGCTTGCATTTTCTCTTTCTCTCTCCAGAGCATAGCGCGCGATGCTCTGCGAGGTGGTTGCTAGGCAATGCAGTGGCAGGCGGTACAGATTACGGCCGGCTTAAACAGCTCCGCTGTTAAAAGCCGCGAGCACACAAGCGGTCTACGAGCCACACTGAAAAAACCCGGAGGCGACTCAGTACATCCTAATGGAATGCGAAGGTAGCCACCCAGCGAGACCCTTAAGTAATGTATGCCGTCCAAAAGCACTGTGATTTAAAGTGGACAGAAGTATTAACCAGTCAGCAGTTCAGACAGGCAAGATGGATGGATGGTAATAACTTTATTGGGTTGTCCTGCAGTTTTGACGACCCGGGCTCAGGTCTCCCACGACGGAACGTCGAGATATTTTCTCAGCGCCGCCTCGCGGGCCTGCTGGACAGCCCAGAGTTGGTCGCCGAGGTCGGAGCTGCGCAGAGCGGCGGCCCACCTCAGCGATAGGGTCTCGGAGTTTAATTCGTTTTTGTGTCGGGCGTTACATTCCAATAGCATGTGTCTGAGTGTAGCTGTTTCCTGTTTGCATATCTTGCATGTGTCTTCTTTGTGTACTTCGGGGAATATCCGTTTGAGGTGAAACGGGTTCGGGAAGGTTTCTGTTTGCAGTTGACGTAGGGCCACTGATTGTGCCCAGTTTAGGTCTTTGTGTGATGGTGGGAATGCTCTTCTGGCTTGTTGGTACATCTTTGTAATGACAAGCAAGAGACGTTTAGAATATTGGTGGGGAAAACCAAAAGGAAGAAATCCTGCACTTGTGTAGTTCAAACCCTGCTAAAATCCTGCGCTTTAAAGAACATTATGGGGTTTTACGTGCCAAAACCACAATATGATTATGAGGCACGCCGTAGTGGGGGGACTCCGGAAATTTGGACCACCTGGCGTTCTTTTACGTGCGCCTAAATCTAAGTACACGGGTGTTTTCGCATTTCGCCCCCATCGAAATGCGGCCGCCGTGGCCGGAATTCGATGCCGCGACCTCGTGCTCAGCAGCCCAACACCATAGCCACTGAGCAACAACGTCGGGTTAAAATTCTGCGCTTAATGTAGCTCCAATCCTGCTGAAATTCTGAGCTTGTGTAGTTCAAGTCCAGGGCTAATGCAGCTCCACTACTGTGAAACCTGGGGAAGTGCGAAGCAGTGATGCCCCGGTGTTTCTCTTATGTTATTCTTACGCTATTCTTGCACAAGTGAGGAGGAATCGAGTGCTTGTGGGGTGGTGGCGCCCTCTCTTGTGCTGCGCTGGTACCAGACTGGTGTTTCGGAAGCGATTTTAACGAGTTTCTGCTAATTCCCGCATATCCCTGGCTCATACCCGCATATCCAATGCGGGTATGCGCCACACGTGATTTTATTATCATTAATCGTGACGGAACTGACGAGCATGTTATTGATGTTATGACCTCTCAGCCATGTTAGTCATACATTCGAACCCCTCTATGCCAATCTACCAAGTAAACAAGACTCGAGTTTCCGGCAGATCTTATTTTTGTGCGTGACCACGACGACATGACATCACATTATACACCGACAGCCCGGGCGCCTAAACTGCTTCGCACTTAAAAAGACGTGCGTATTGTGGTACAACACTGTTTCGGTGTACGAGTCAGCGCTCGCTCGGGAACATATAACATCCCTCAATTTCAAACCGCCACACCACTGTCGTGCTGTGGTGAAGTCACAGCTTAGCGAAAGCAGGGCCATATCAGGAGCATCGAGGTGCTTTACAAGAAACTCGGAAAGTGCAGTCGATCTTAATGAAATTTCTGTCGGAACAACTCAAGATTCCAATGAAGGGGCGAAATTTCCGAGGTGCACTCATACACGTTCCCTTTAATTCGAAAGCATTATATGCCCTTTTACGCGAAAATCCGTCGGCATTACCGAAACATGGCACCAAATATGGTCGACGGAGTAGTGAGTAATAACATGTCTAACAATGCTGGGATTGACCTCAAATTTCCCAGGTAGGTTCCTGTAAACAAAGTAAATTAATGGCTTTGAAAAGAAAATTTGGTAACTAGTCTGGCTGACTAAAGGTGTGTCGGTGCGTGCGTCATCGGGCAAGTGACGGCGCATTAAATAGGGAGGATGTGGAGCCACGTCTTGGGTGTATAAAATGAGCGCGTTCATGACGTTCCGATGTCTACAAACGGTGTAAAGCTTTCGCATTCCCCACGTCAGCGAGAGGGAGAGAGAAACGGGGTGGGGCAGGAAGGCAGGGAGGTTAACCCTAAAGGGTTGTAGTTTGCTACCCTGTACTGAGGGAAGGGGAAATGAAAGACAGAAAGAGTAGCGGTGAGTCACGAAAAAAAAAAGAGGACTAAGCTGTTTTAAGTGTCTCTGTCGAATTTATTTTTTCAGTTTGACAGAAATAAAGTTAGCGTTTCTATTGTGCTGCTTTAGTAAAGCCCTTGTCAAGTACTGGACTCGCAGTACGCCATCCGCGGTTGGCGCATTTGCTACGGCGCTCCGTTACTGAGTACAAGGTGGAGGGTTCGACTCCCGGCCGCGGTAGCCATGCTTCAATGGGATTCAAATGCAAATAACACTGGCGTTAAGCTTTAGGTTCACGGTAAGGAACCCCGCGGGTGGTCAAAATTAATCCGGGGCCTCCCCACTGCAGCATCTCTAATAACACTATTGTTGATCGGGGCCCTGTAGTACCATGAATTGGGAAATTGAATGGGAGGGGAAGCAAGTATAGGGGTCTGCGAATGTACAAAGCTTCGAATATGAAACGAATAAGTAGTCTTTGCTCCATCATTTTTATTCGATTCGAGAATTTAACATTTGAAATTATGGAATATTCTTACCGCATAGAATACGTAACAGGTAACAGCGCTTAACGGAGTCTAGAGGGTGAAAGACAGAAGCAAGTGGGGATTGTTTCTAATTAATGTTGCTGGCTGCAAGGGAGCCGCACTTGATCAGAATGCGGGACAACAGCTGAACATCGAGCAGAGAAGCCAACTTTCGATCAGTAGTTTCGCGTCACTCCGTAAGTATGTGTAGCGCTTATACGCAGCCTTTGAAACTCTTTTTTTTTTCAAATTTGGGCAAATCCAACTATTATATGGACAATCTCACAATGTTTACATCAGATTCCAAACCGCGACCGGTGCTGCAGTGTATTATATTCTGCTCCTTCGACATCGCGTGACTTTACTACCTCCCGATTTCGGTTGCTCGCGTTGTGACTGTGTTCCAGGCACGACCACCCTTTGGTTGCGTGCTCATTTACAGTAAAGCTCCTCGATCGATCACACCTCCAGTGTGATCGTTTATGGTATGGTATCGCGCGTTAATGCTATGGTATCGCATCAAATATTTGACTCATGGTTTTTTGGAAGACTTCAGAGGCCGACGCGATCCCGAATAGCAGTCTCAGAAATCGATACCGTCCGAACGGAGTAGTAAACGTGCATAATCTCGACGTCTCGCCATCGAGCGGTATCGGATGGAAGCCCGACTTTGCATCAAGACGGGAAAACAATTTCGCTCCGGCGATTTCTGCCTCGATGTCTTCTCATCGGGGCATCTCGTAGTGTTCGCGCTTCAAGCATTCATTGATTTTCCTGGGGTCCATGCACACCCTCAGTTCGCCATTCTTTTTAAGCGAAGCTTTATAGGCTCTCAAGTTTCGGCGGTGGTGGTGGTGTCACGCTGAAAAGTGGGCCGATCCTGGTGATCGTGCAGAAAGGGTCCAAGCTCTTTGGCACATACCAAGGACGAACAAGAAAGAGAGGAAGAAAGAGAAAGAGAGAGAAAGAAAGAAAGTGAGAGAGAGAGAGAAAGATGGAAAATCACGAAGGATAGAGAAAGAAAGAGAAATAAAGTTAGAAAGAGAAAGAAATAGAGAGATATAGAGAGGGAGATAAAGAAAGATAGAGAGAGAGAACAAAAAAGAGAGAGAAAGACGGAACGTCACCACGAAGGTGAGAGAAACAAAGCAAGAGAGAAAGAGAGAGAAAGCAAGAAAGAGATATGCAAAGAGAGAAAGAAATAAAAACAGAGAGAAAGGAAGAGAGAAGATAGAGAGAAAGATAGAGAGAAAGAATAAAATCACCACGAAGGTCAGATACGCACACGCCAAGCTTCGCTTACCCCCATCTTCTCGACAGGGGAAGGGTCGGTGATTTTTTTTTTCTTACAATAACTAGGGGACTCACCCAATCTGTTGGTTCCTCTGTTCTTGCAATGATGCCTGCCTTTAGGATTCGGTCGAGTTCCCGTCGTAGTGGCTCTTGCAAGGAGAGAAGCACACGTCGGGTCATCTGAACGACGGGGACGGCACCTTCACGTAGCTCCATTCTGTGCGGGCGTTGAAAGCACCCCGTGCCCTTGAAAACTTGAGGGAACTCTTCCATCACTTGCTCGATAGGTCGCTTGCCGTTACAGCGTTAACAGATCTTTTTAAAAAAAAAATGGAGGACACATAAGCTTCGCTTTTAATTGTGAAACACGATAGCATTCGAAGATCCCCGACTGCTTCTCACGGTTCCCGAGTGACTGCAGCTTATGCAACCCTAATGTTTACTGGCAAACACTGGCGGCGAACGCTATGCACGTAGGCGAGCTTTCTGGTAGAAACGCGGCCTCTTGCGTGGGCCGATCCCGGAGATAGTGCACATACGCGCTCTAACCGTATACGTGTACCGGGAAACGCCGCCGTCAGCCTGTAGCTGCGCCTTCCGGTGGGACGTCCACTCAGCTCGCGGGTCGTGGCCGCGGCTGCTGAAGAACAGCTTCCATTGGGTTGCCGCCGTCTCCGCGATCCACCCGTCCTGTCCGGCCTCCAGATCCTTCTGCCCCTCGTCGTCCCGCAGCGTAGCTGGGCTGCTCTCTTCGGCTACGTGTCCATTCACCCATTGGCTACGTAGCTGCGCGTGCACTTTTGTGCTCCTTCGTCTGCTTTCATATTATATTCCTTATATTCAGACGCTCTTATTTTCTAACTTCTTTTTTATTTATTTCTGCCACCGACTCCTCGTGTCTTCTTGTTCCCTTTTTTTTCTTCTGCTTTTTATTCTACTTTCTTTCTTTCTTCCTTTAATGGCTCATGACACGCGCCAATGAAATTACATCATTTTCAGGTTTCCGTGTTTGTTTCGCAGTTTCAATATTTCAGTCTGAGAAGATTTAACATAAAAGGCATGCGATGTGGGTGTTTTGTTTCACGGCATTTGTTTATGGATTATCATTCTCAAAATTCCGAGGAAAGGCTCGGCATCATCTGGAGTGCGTCAACTTGACGTTCTCGTTCCCAGAGATCGTTTTGGATGGCAGACACCTCAGCTGCCTCGCATTCTCGTTCTGCTTTCGTCAACGTGAACTTGTCATCACGCATAAGCTTTTCCCGTACTTTGCCGCTGGTTGTTCTGAAAACTACTTAATGACGTATCATGGAGTCTGCCAACGTGCCGAAGTTGCGTGAAAGTGCTAGCTTCCTTAATGAGTGCGGATAAACTTGTTTGAAGAAGGCCTTGGAGCGGTCGTCGAAAGAACAGCACCCCAATTCTTGACCTACCGATCTAAGCTTTTCCCTTACGGCGTGCTTTACGCAAACGATTTGGTATTAATGCAACCTGTTTGGAAGCAGCCTCACCTCCCCCGTGCTGTGGCATCTTTCAGGTATTGTGCGTAGCTCCGTGTAGTTTGTTTGAATGTGTCTTCAAGCTTTTACGCGTTAAAGCGAGTGGTGTCGAGAGGGAGAGAGCGAATTTGACGAAAGCTAAAGCTGTTAGCTCTGATATCTGGAAGGCTAGCCACTTCGGACGGTGTGGAGAAGAAAACGGTTAGAATCAAAGTAAACTAATTAGGAATAAAGAGACTAATAAGACGCAGAGGAATGTTTTATTAAATCGTGGAAACCGTGAAATTGCGTCCCACGCATTGTTTTGAGCGCGGTCACTAAAAAATAAATCTGTACCACAAATAAACACTTACAATTATAGCTTACAACATATGAACAAAAACACACACTTACAATGACTCCGTTCAAGATAATCAAATAAAAGACATACGGCGCCTACGAAGTTCTTAGTCATAGTTTTCTACATACTAAGGTTGCTCTAAGTTTTAGTATTATATAAATGAAATTTTAGGTACAACACCTGGAAAGCTAGGCGGAATGTCTATAATGAGAGCTATGAAGCAGTTTGCAATATCTGGCTCCATTAAGAGGATCATACACTTCTGTGTAGGATCTCTACGCTGAATTATTTACGAAGAACCAACGCCGGTTCCTGATTGCCATGAAAACGTTAAATTATTTGTAATTTTATCTGCCGGCACAACATTGTATCACTCTTTCTGGTGTTCCAAATAAATACATACTTTAAAGAAAATCAGTTTCTTCCCGTTTAGCTGACTTCACTAGATCACAAAAAAAAGAAAGCTTTGTGAATTTGATTTCAGGTTTCAAGCGACGCAATGTATGACGTTAGTATCTATACTGATACCACATTTGGATGCAGTTATCACAGTTATTGGCTTAAAGCTGTCACAATTCCAACGCAGGCAAACTAGGTGCGGTTTCTCGTTTATTGTCGCTGCATATTAGATGCGAAGCAGCTTATGTTCGGGGCTGTGTCACTCCCTCCCTCCCTCCCTCCCTACCTCCGCCGTGTGGCGTCCACACCCCTACTGCGCATGCGCATCCTCCTCCCCCTCATCTCTCCTTCTCTCATCTCCTCTCCTCTCGGCATTCCTCCTCTCATCTCCGACGCTCCTCTCCTCTCCGGATTGCGCAACGAGTGGCAACACCTGCGGCTCCGCGCGCGATAATGTGAAGCAGCTTAGGTTAGAAGCGCGACGGTAGGCACCCGAGAAGCACCGGCAACAGCCACCAACGCCCCGCGCGTCCGGTGCGAACGCGGGCAAAACGCTGACGGCGTCGACAACAGTTCTGCGCGTTGCTGGTGCTGCTGCATGTCCAAGTTTGTACAGCTGATAAAGCTAACTTGAGTCGACCCCATGGCTGCTTCGCATACTACTCAGGGTTCCCCTAGGGGAATATGGTGTAATTTTTTTCATACGCAGTGTCTTTCTGAAATAGGACACTGCATGCACAAAAAAAATCGGGGTAGCTTGCACTAGTGGCCCAAGGCTAAAGACACAGCAGAGCTGATTGGTTCCTAGCTGGTCCTTACTATACGAAATGATTCTAAGTTATACGTGGTAATGCCAAGTTCTGCTAAGTTATACGAAGTGTATAAGCATTTCCTCGTGGCCCTTGACATCGGGGAACGCCTCGCGAAACACTTGCAGTCCGAGCACACGTAGGGAAGTGGGGCGAAAGCTATGCACAGTGTACGGGCGGCGCGCAGCAGACGACACGCTGAGATGACGTCAAGGCGCATGCGCAGTAGCGCGCAGCTGGTGGGAGCTCGGCCGAGCCACCGCCAGGGGCGCCTGCTGCAGTCACGGACACCGTGAACGTTCGGCGCTAATGCGGGGAAAACGGAGAAGCGCGGATGGTGTCGGCAGCACCTCTGCGCGTTGCCTCGATGGTTCTGCTACAATTTCTTTCTCTCTCTCTCTCTCTCGCTTGCATTTTCTCTTTCTCTCTCCCGAGCATAGCGCGCGACGCTCCGCGAGGTGGTTGCTATGCAATGCAGTGGCAGGCGGTACACATTACGGTCAGCTTAAACAGCTCCGCTGTTAAAAGACGCGAGCACACAAGTGGTCTACCAGCGACACTGAAAAAATCCGGAGACGACTCAGTACATCCTAATGCTATGCGAAGGTAGCCGCCCATCCACACCCTTAAGTAATGTACGCCTTCCAAAAGCGCTGTGATATAAAGTGGATACAAGTATTAATCAGTCAGCAGTCGAGACAAGCAAGAGACGTTTAGAATATTGGTGGGGAAAAGCAAATGGAAGAAATCCTGCACCTGTGTAGTTCAAACCCTGCTAAAATCCTGCGCTTAATGTTGCTCCAATGCTGCTCAAGTTCTGCGCTCGTGTAATTCAAATCCAGCGCTAATGCAGCTCCACTAACGTGGAACCTGGGGAAGTGCGAAGCAATGATGCGACGGTGTTTCTCTTATGTTATTCTTACGCTATTCTTGCTCAAGTGAGGAGGAATCGAGCGCTCGCGGGGTGGTGGCGCCCTCTATTGTGCTGCGCTGGTACCAGACTGGCGTTTCTGAAGCAATTTTAGCAATTTTCTGCTAATTCCCGCTTATCCCTGGCTCATACATGCGGGTAAGCGCCACACGTGATTTTATTATCGTTAATCGTGACGTAACTGACGAGCATGCTATTGAAGTCATGACCTATCAGTCATGTTAGTCATACATTCGAACCCTTCTATGCCAGGTTTGGTATATACCAAGTTAACGAGACGCGAGTTTTGGGCAGATCTTGTTATGTGCGTGACCACGGCGACATGACATCACATTAGACACCGACAGCCCGGGCAACTAAACTGCTTCGCACTTAAAAAGACGTGCAGATTGTGGTACAACACTCTTTCGGTGTACGAGTCAGCGCTCGCTCGGGAACGAATAACAGCCCTCAATTTCATACCGCCACAGTATCATGCTGTGGCGAAGTCACAGCTTAGTGAAATCAGGGCCATATCAGGAGCATCGAGGTGCTTTCCAAGAAACTCGGAAAGTGCAGTCGATCCTCCCCACTGCAGCATCTCTAATAACATTATCGTTGATCCGGGCCCTATCATCATCACCATCATAATCATCAGCCTATATATCATGTCCACTGCAGGACGAAGACCTCTCCCTGCGATCTCCAATTAGCCCTGTCTTGCGCTAGCCGTTTCCAACTTACGCCAGCAAATTTCCTAACTTCATCATCCCATCTGGTTTTCTGCCGACCTCGACTGCGCTTCCCTTCTCTTGGTATCCCTTCTGTAACCCTAATGGTCCACCGGATGTCCATACTACGCATTAAATGGCCTGCTTAGCTCCATTTCTTCCGCTTAATGTCAACAAGAATATCGGCTATCCCCGTTTGTTCTGTGATCCACACCGCTCTCTTCCATTAGCGGCCTGTCCGGACCCAGAGATTCTTAGCACCCTCTACCACGTTGCAGGTCCGACCGCCGCCTTGGTTAGGTGCTCCGCAGCCGCTGGGGACTGAGGGCCATGGGTTAATTGTCGGAGTAATGTGGGAGGTAGTGGCCGAATACTGCACCAGGGCCCTATATTAGCGTAAATTCGGAAATTGAATGGGAAGGGAAACAAATATAGGGATGTGCGAATATACAATGTTTCGAATACGAAACAAATAAATAGTCTTTGCTATATCATTTTTATTCGATTTGAGAATTTAGCATCTGAAATTATGGAATATTCTTTTCGCGTAGAATACGTAACAGGTAACATCAGTTATCGGAGTCTAGAGGGTGAAAGACAGAAGCAAGTGGGGATTGTTTCTAATTAATGTTGCTGGCTGCAAGGGAGCCGCACTTGATCAACATGCGAGACAACAGCTGAGCATCCAGAAGTAATTTCGCGTCACTCAGTAAGTATGCGTAGCGCTTATAGGCCAGCCTGGGAAACGGACATTTTTTTCAAATTTCGGCAAAGCCACCTACTATATGGACAATCTCACAATGTTTACATCAGATTCCAAACCACGTCCGGTGCTGCAGTGTATTAAATTCTGCTCCTTCGACATCGTGTGACTTTACTACCTCCTGATTTCGGTTGCTCGCGTTGTGACTGTGTGCCAGGCACGACCACCCTTTAGTTGCGTACTCATTTACAATAAAGCTCCTCAATCGATCACACCTCCAGTGCCGAACGGCATCACATGCATTAAATCGCGTAAACAAGCGGTCTTTTTTTTTTTTTACCCCACTGACTACATGGAAACCACTTAGACGACAGGCCATACTATGAAGGAAAGATCCGGAGACCTTGGCCAATGAAATCTACTACGCGATTCTTGAAGGCAATCGGTCTATACGAGCAAATATGACTGCACATGAGCGGTAATTTATTTTTGGATGTGCGCACACTGAATCTCCTTGTCCTGTCTTATGTTTCTTTCCACCTTTGGTTACCCTACGCGGACACAGATTAGCCTAGCAAAATGCTAGCAAAAGCTCTAATCCGTGTCTTGAAGGTAACTGCATGGTCTATACAAGCGCTATGCGTGAGTAAACATCTTTCTGTGAATGCACGCACAATGACTCTCCCTCGTTCTTATTACTATTTTTCCATCAGTGGCTACCGTACCTGTAGAGTAGCCAACCGAGCATGGCCTTCGTTAACCTCCTTGCCTTTTTGATTATTAGAATTGAGAACATATTCGGAATTCGGTTCGCCATTCCAAATTTGTTCGCATGGAATATAAGATCTCAGTTCAAATCGGAAACTTCGTTATTCGAACGTCCCTAAAGAAAAGTTATGAACGCACACCTTCGCTCACTTTTTTTTCTTCCGTAAATATTAGCCGTAGCCTCGCGTTTTTTTTTTTTTTTTTTTTTTTCGTTGAAAGTACGCCCTCTTTATAGTAAGAGGGTTTGCTCGTTACGTATTCAGAAAGTTCGACACCCCACTGAGCATCCTTCGAGGTTCCCTCATGTCGGCTCGACAAAGTGGAAGACATCGAGCGAAAGACAAACGCGACCGACAGCTTCGTTTGGAGGTGCTCAAGTCTTCCGCTGCGTGCCCAAACTTGAAGAGCTTTCAGGAAAGTCTTCTTTATTTGTCGAGCTAGTCAAACTCTGCGGGCCGAGAAGTTTCATGCGCCGTGCACTGTTTTACTTTTATGCTTCTGCTTTCCTACAAGAAACTGGCTTAGCTTTCCATTTGTTGCGCCTTTTTTTTTTTCTTACTCTCTCAGTGACGAGAGCATTCTTTTTTAATATTTATTGTTAGTCAGTGCGAACTGCGGTGATGTTTTCTCCTCCTGTTACGGCTGCCGTAATCTATTCTTTGCTGTTGTTTTGCTTTAACGTGAAAGCATTGGCTAGTTCGATATTCGCATTCAGGTGAGAGGTGCTGAGGGATCCAGGGACAAGAAAACTAAACAATACAGCATGACGTGTCGCTTTCGGTGTGCCTTCAATTTTGACTGCGTTCTTCCCGCCTGATTAAGTTTTTCGCTGCTTCTTGACCTGACAATTTCTTCTTTTTTCCACCTTCCCTTCTTCCTAAATCAGCTTGTGTTGAACCGCCTTAGACACAGCCAGCCTACGAGGCTATGTCCTTCAGCCTTATAGAATGGTGCGCGGGCGTCCGAATGGGTTGTATGAATAAAGTTATTAGATATTATTATTATACCTGAGTTCTCTCAAAAGTCGTTACAAAAATTTCAAAGTGTGCTTGCATTGACTTTTTGTTGAATAATTAGTCTCCCTCTTGTGAAGCAATTGTGCATTACGCATGATTTCGACAAGGTTAGTCGATAAGAAATACAAGGCCATGCACCAAGATTCTACATGCTGTATATAGGCAATATATGAATCAAATAGCGGAAAAAAGAATATACGTGCAATTTTAAAGGATCTCATTCAACTGTTATGGGAGCTCTTGACTGATCGTGCACATCAGGGCCACTCCTCAACAGTGACAGCTTCGATCAGTCTTGAAGAGGAAAGCTCCATCTCCTTCGTCTCTTCCAAACTCGGCCACAACCTGTTTAGCTTCTCAATCGCCGAGTGACTTCAGAAGATCGCGTCCTCCGCATCTCGCCCTCCGCGATATTGAAACCGCAGCGCAGCCGGCTGGGTACTTAAATCAAATTAACTTTGAGGGGAACGACATCGAAACTATAGGAAAGGCCTCGACCGCTTCCTCGGGCATGGAAACGAAACGCAAACGGCATCGAGAGGAACTCGCCTCGTTCAGCTCGTCGCGATTAACTAATTGCTCTCCGCTTGCTCTCTCCGTTCCCGTCCCAGAGAATCTCCATCTCAGAGAGAAAGCGCGCATACTTACCGCTTCCACTTACGCCATATTGTTTTGGAGAACACGAGAAGGGGCGGCATGCATTGGGGATGCATTTGCCAGTCGAGCCTCTCGTTCAAAAAACCCGGATGATTGTTAGTGCACGCAGCACCGACGGCTCAGTCAGCGCGGAGGAGGAAGGGTGAACAGCGAGCGAGGCACGCAAGTGGCTCCAATGCAGTGCCGCGCGCAGCGGTGTTTGCAGTCCTAATTATAATTTACGCAAGCGCCTCGCTCACCCTCTCACTTTCCTTCCATCCGTCTCCTCAATCTAGTCGCTCCATTCTCTCGCTGCGAGGAATACGCTTGAGATTCAATTGCATTTCAATTAGAAGTTGACTGAATGCAACAAAGGTAACCAGAAACTCAGCATAATTTCTATACCATTTTTTTGCAAGGGCTCGAGCTTGCCCTCTCCAAACATTTTAGAGAGTCTACGTAAATTCTAGATCGGATGATTTTTGATGTCTAGTAGAATTTGAAAAAAACAAAGGTGTCTGTGAAAAAATGACACAATTCTCCTTTATTTTAGTTACTGGTACAGGCAAAGATTATTTGCTGGAGAAATCGAATCGAACATTCAACTAATTGACAAAATCTTGCTTTCCGAGCCGTTTTTGTTCCCTTACCTTTCTTCGTTCCTTTAACGTCGCTCTCTCGTTGCGCAGAAGACTTTCGACGTTCATTTACATTTTAGCGCAATAATGTCAAGATCAATGCCACACATGACAACGTTTGTAAGGGGAACTTGCTCTCAAAAACTCTACTATTAGACATTTTATATATAAGCTATATAGATATCGTGCTAAAAATTCTACAAGTTGTCTATAGACAATTTGCGAAGCAAATCATGAATGCCAAGTGGTTAGATGTGTTTTTTTTGTTATTTTTTTTTGGGGGGGGGGGGGATCATCATGTTAAGTTCTTAAGGCAATGAAACCAAGCAATACACAGATTAACTTGACTGCCGTTTTATCGAAAATATAGAATCAAATATGAAAATCACCCCATCTTTAGCAATACATTAGGTAACTGCTCTGACAAGGACAGGTTCACTTGTCAGACTCTGCTCCATGGTTGAATGTCCCCGTGCTCGCCTGCTGCTGATAAACACAAGATATCGCGCATAAAAGAAGGCTAGACTCTTCACAGACCGAAAGAAGGGATCCGTAATGTAGGAAAGCAGTCCACTACAAGTAGACTATACAACTATACGTTGCAAATAGTTTTTCTATAGGCTCTGCGTATAGACTGTAGAACTTCTTTCCTTACCAGTAACGCGAGCTGCGAAATGGACATGGACGGTGGAAAACACGGTAATCTTGATAGTACGTGACTCTGAGCTAATAAGGACTTGAATCAGACCGTACAACGTGGCTGTACTATTCTACAGAGAACATTCTTTTTCTATAGACTATGTACATACTGGGTTTTGTAGACTGCTCAATTTTTTTAAATAAAAAGCGAACTCCAATATGGAGACGGTTTATGAAAAACGCGGTAATATAGGTAAGACGCCACCTGAGCTGAGAAGGACTTCAAGAAGTAAACTGCACAAGTTCTTTTTTATACGCTACCTACAGACTGTACTCTACAAACAGTACAAACCTTCCTTTTATTGCGATAGCAATTATATGGACACTCCAATGGTATTTCTGCCGTCGCCGTCGTGAGGTTCCGTATAAAGTCCAAAGGCGATAAAATCGTCGCCGCGCGCCGTATGCTGTATGTGCGAGTGAAAGCGCTCGAGGGACACGTGCTTTCACGGAGAGCAAACGCCACGTCTTCCGTCGCGCGAAAGGCAGGGAGGGAGGGAGGGAGGGAGGGAGGGAGCGGGGCGTTCTGATGCAGCACCAACTGCGTATCTTGCTACCGGACGCAAGGGGTACTGGCGAATCAGTCTCGCAGGCGAAAGGAGAAAAGCGGGAAGGCAGCGCGGGAGGGAGGGGTGCGGCTTCTACTCTACCAGAAACAGGGTACTTGTACTTTGCGCGGCTGCGGGCTGTCGCACGCGCCGTATCTGGAAAGCGATCTCCACACGGCGCTTACCTATGTATGCGCTGTGCTTTCGCCGCTCAGTTTCCGTTAAGGCGATAGACCGCACGAACCTTCGCTCGCTGCAGCAACCGCGCTTGCTCACGCCAGCGTTTTGACAGCGGTTGTCTGTGGCCATCGAGTATGATCTATTCATGTTTGCTGGTGCGCGCAGACACCATGCTTGTTATTTCATTTAGTAAACGAATGTGTCCGAGATTATACAGCCGATAAAACTACTATCCTTACTCCGTATAGCTCTACTAATTTGCTTTCGTAATTGATGCTTCGCTTTTCGCTCAGAACTGCGACTTTTTTACAAGGAAAGGGAACTACGAAATGAGCATGAATGGGGGACGACGTTGTGATCTCCGTAAGACTGCCATTCTCAGCTAATAAGAACTTGCAGTCGACTGCACAGCTAGACTTTATAAATTTTTTCCATAGACTCTTTGTACAGACTGTATCCTACAGACAGTACAACTTCATTTTTTTTACGAGAATGTGGAACATCGAAATGGAGATGGACGGATGGCAAACGCGGTAATCTAAGACGGCGTATTCAGCTAATAAGAATAAAAGAAGCCGGTTAAACGTCGCAGAGAAAGATTGGCAGCGAGGTTTTTCGGTGAAGGACGAGTTGACGTTTGAATGACGGAGGCTTTTCCAGAAATAGGAAACGGGAGCCCGGCCCGACTTCCAGAGAACCCCGTGACAATCTGTGCAAAGCGTACGAGGGCGCGAAGAAAGCTGGCAGAAAAACCAACAAGAAAAATAAATATACCAAATAAGCTGAACAAGAAGAAAACAAGTGTACCGAAATTTAAGGGCTTGTCAAAGTTGGAACGAACTTTCGACCAGGAAAGAAGGAGCCGGCCGTGAAGCGACGGCTGAGACAAGTCCGGAATTCAATTTTCGGTCGCGGCTTCCGCGGAACGATGGCTCGACAGATTGATTTATTTTCTTCCTTTTTTTTCTGCGGACTTTATTTTTAGCTTGACTGGCTGGGTTCCTTAACCCTGGTCTTGTAGTAAACGAAGGCATAGATTTATTTGTTGCAGCATTTGGTTCGTGTTCTATTTGATTGATGTGCAGACGTAACCTCTGTTAAAATTGTTATGCATGGCGTTCTTGCATTTTGGTTTGCTAAGAACATGTGTCAGCTAAATAAAGAGACGAACATACATACGAACGAACAAACAAGTGAACAAGAGGCAAAGGAGCAAACGAAACTGATGAGCAAACAGATGAATTAACGAACAAACGACCGACCGACTGATACCAACACACACACACACACGCCGTGGTTGCTCAGTAGCTATGGTGTTGGGCTGCTGAGCACGAGGCCGCGGGATTAAATCCCGGCCACGGCGGCCGCATTTCGTTGGGGGCGAAATGCGAAAGCACCCGTGTACTTAGATTTAGGTGCACGTTAAAGAACCCCAGGTGATCCAAATTTCCGGAGTCCCCCACTACGGCGTGCCTCATAATCAGATCGTGGTTTTGGCACGTAAAACCCCATAATTTAATTTTTTACATACATACATATACCAGAAACAGTCAAACGCACAAATCCTAAGCGTAAGCGGCAAGCTTATACCAAAATTCTTCGAATTCCTCTTGAATAACGACCGTTTACAGTTCTCAACTTCCCTACGCTCAGGCGAAAAACTAGGCTTGTTCAAAGAAACCGATCGGCTGCCCAAGGTTAAGTTCCGAGGAAGCTATTACGAGATGTCGTTTTTGTCCAATATGTAAAATTCTATAGGTTACATGGGATATGCATATGTTGAAAAAAAACTGAAAAATGGGTGAAGTATATATCCTTCTCATACAAATTCTAGGATTTTTCATTTGAGAACATAAAAAATAAAGAAATAATTTTATTTGGTGGGCCTTAAGTAGATATGAGTGAAATCTATGAAGCAACATTTTAGGAATTTAGCAATTTCAATCGTCAAGGAAATAAAACAAAAGAGTATCCGTAGATTACGTGACCATGGCAACTTAGTTCGCGAGATCTTATAGTGGAGTATGAAGGCTCCGCGACTAGTGCCTACGGTGTCTTTTGGCCCACTAAAATGTATATTTTTATTGCTAGCAAATATTCCATATCATCCACCACTCATGATGGGCCTATCCTGGTGATAACTAATGCTAAGGGCCACAAGAACTGACTGAAGAAGCACAAGAAAAGAGACAGTTACTTGTGTATTCTTACGTGATTTCAATGGAAAAGCATTGTCGATTCTCTAAATAATCGTTACGTCCATGATGCGCAGGACATCATACATTGTCTCGTGTCCTTCACAACTCTACCATAATCCACCTTGCTCTAAGTTTACCAAGCTTAATCCTCCTTAATCTACTATAATCCAGCTTAATCCACCTTGTCTACTTTGATCCAACCTTCCTCTAGATTACTCCATGTTGATGATAATTTTTGGTAGCACTCGTGAAGGACAACGCTGACTTTTTTGCCTCATAGGATGTAGAATGCTTCCGCATTAATAATTAGATTGTGATTGTTACACTATCGCGACGATCGTTTCTCCTTTGACGTTTACTAATGGTATCTCTTCGACTGGCCGAATGCGTCCTCCGAAATCAGAGTCCTATAGATCCCGGCTTTTCCTCGAACTCGGAGGTAGAGGAACGCGCACGCAAGCCGAGCATGCGCCTCGCTCTCGGAGGAGGAAATGGCAGAGGTGAAACCACGTGACTACAGCAAAGTCGATTTCACGCTGCCGAAGCTCCCGGCGCTGCCGGTAACAACGGCGGTGGGACGAGCGTTCGCCGATACGCCAGCATGCAGCGTCTTATACCGGTGTCACCCGTACTCTCCTGATCGCGATCGAGGCCGATCTGGATCGAACTTGATCCGGATCGGGTGTGGCTACACGGGCCATTTGTGATCGCGATCTTGCGGATCCGGATCCGGACAATCGCAGTCCATGAATCGCGATCAGGCATCTTGATCTGAATTTGTAGCCAAGAGGTGATGCAGTTCTGAGAGTTTTCGACGATACGCAGACGGTAATAACTCGATCCAGATCGTTGTACTGTGTAGCAGCTACCATTGTTGAATCGCGATCAAGAAATCCGATCCGGCTCTGTCCCCGATGGCGATCAGAAGTTAACGTGTGAAACCGCTATTAGGTTAAGGTGGACCGTCATCAACAGCGGGGACGCATGGCGAAGCTGTGTTCGGAGCACGCGGCGGAAGCGCTCTGGATCTCGACGACTGCTCGGTCGTCGGGGCTCTGAGCGCCTGAGTTTGCTCTTTGCCCGAGGAGAGCAATTTAAAAACAAAAACAGCAAAACGCAAGCTGTCTTCCTACCAGACGAAGACAAAGCTACTCGCGAAAGTGGTCTAGAGCGCTCCGAAAATGACCAGCCGAAGACGCCATAAAAAACACACCACACGTAACTTACGCACGCGGCACCGTAATGCTGCGCCAGCACAAATCAGTCAATCCAGCGTGCGCGTCATGACGGTGTACTCGGTTACAGCGTACTAGAACTGTACCTTGGTTAGCCTGCCTGCGTTTGTGGCATGCCAGGAACGCTGTCGCTCGTAGGCGCCGACGCGTCCAGCGCTAGTCACGCGAAATGTCGCGAAAGAGAAGGTAACTCCGAAAATGATCGCTCGAGAATACTTTCCTACATGCGTAGTTAAATTAAACCAAGTTAAGACCTAGCAGCAACCAAGTTAATACCTAGCACTAGCAGCCAGTAAGACTTGAGGATCGACAGTTTCGCTGTGCCTACGCTTTGCACGACCGAGTGCAAACTTGCCCGTATTTTTTAAATCTTTATTGACTATATTGAGCGTCTTCGGCATGTTCGTCAAAGAGCAAGGTCACCAGCGTCTTGTTTTCGCCAGGCGCGACGGCCAAGTAGTGCGTTTGCTGCGCCATGTCCGCCCCATCGTCATAGACTAGCGTATGAGCCACAGCGTTCATAGGCGCGGTACACTGCACGGCGTCGTCAGGATCCTGACGTCAGGATCATGCAAGCTGTGGTTAAACGAGCGTCCGTCCCATAGCGAGTCCAAAGGGCAACTGCTGATAACAGCGCGATCTCTACGTAACGAGACAAAGGGGCCCAACGACTGGTGGGACGTGCCACCGCCGATTATCGCGACACTTGTGAAAGAGGCGTCGACGGTGGCGACGGGTGTAACAATGGGCCATCCATCATCCGTATTGACACCTGTGCTAGGGCACAACTGGCGGGAAACCATCACGCACATGGAGACGAAGCGCCACGCACAATAGGGCCTTTTGGGCCCGTTGGCTGCTCAGACCTAAGGGCCCAAAAGGCCCTATAGTTGAGCGCGCCCAGGCGGCGGCTACCGCCACTGGGGTCCCGTACAAGGGACTCCACCTAGTGTTTGTAAGGGGTGGCCTCTTCAGGGTCGTCCCGAGCGTACCTCCTTGTACGTTTTGTACGACCAATAAAGGTTTTTCTCCACCACCACCACCCTGTGGCCGAAATTGTCGTACATGCCGGTCGGTGTACGGACGCGATCTCCTGGAACCAAGAATTTAAAAGCTTCGCTGTAAAATTATCATCGTCAGCATTCGCTCGAGCGTCGTCGTCTCTTTCTACAGCTGGCTCGTTGGCACCCCTCGGTTTGCGCTCGTACTCGGCACGCGCTCGTGCCACTTCTTCCACGTTCGTCGTTATCGTCTGCTTCCATAGCTGTCTGCGTTGCCGCTAACCATTCCAGCGTACAATTTCACTTCTCTTCTGTCGTCGTGATGGGGAGCTCGCGTTTACGGGGGTATGAGGCATTGCCTAAGGGGGTATGAGCCATTCATTGTCGTACGTAGCAGGACATATTAATTTTCGAGCAATTTCATGGAAATCCATCCGGAATGAACGCGCTCGGGAATGGGCTCGTCGTCAACGTGCCGATTCTAACGTGAGGGCTTTCGATGCCCAGGCGAAACGTCAGCGAAGAGCCGCGGATCCCGAGTTGAGGGAGCGCGATGTCGAGGCCAAACATCAGCATCGTCTGGCCCTCCAGAAATCCGACAACGGTGGTGCACGCCTCTTCAACGCCAGCGCCAACTTTCCCGGTGCGACGTCCCGGTTTCAACACGAGTTTCTCAACCCGAACTTCAGAGCCAGCTGCAGTGGGTGTGACCGATTGTGGTTCGAGCACAACATGGTACTCGTCAGTGCAGTTCGTTCAGAGGAACACCGAAGAAACACACGACAAGCTTCGCTACCACCCTCTTCCTCTACCAACCAAGTTAATACCTAGCAGGAGCAGCTACTGATTTTTTTTCAACTGCTTCTTGCGATTGTCGAAAAAGACATGTCGCAATTTCGCCTTAAACGCGAATCATCGAATGAGATAGCAAATTAGGGATAGTTGTTTTATCGGCCGTAAGAACTTGTAAACATTCGCTTACTAACTAAACTAACGAGCAAAAACTACCTGAGGTATTTTCGGTGGATGTCAAGTGAATCCAGTTGCTTTTAGTTTGTTTGAATTAGGAGAAGGCGAACCGACGGATCCGATATTTGTTAGTCACAACTAGATGAAGTCACTGCAGAATGCCAACTTTGTCTGCTTGGTACATCATGAAGTCACAACAACCAACAGCGCAAGAGACAGGACAGGCAATTTCCCTACTGTCTGTATGCTTCTGTCTGTCTTGTCTGTGGCGCTGCTGCTCGATTGCTGTTGAAGCTGTTGAAGCTTCGTACGAAGCGAACAGTTCACAAATCCAACCGAAGCACAAGGTGAATATTTGTTGCCCTCATTGAAGCGTAGTATTGGCACGGTGAAAGGAAATGAAAATGGACGAAGAAAACAACTTGCTGCCGGAAGGAGCCGAACCGACAACCACCGCATCACGTGTGCGTTGCTCCACCAAGTGAGTTACAGCGGCGGCTGTTCCCGCGTCCCTCATTCCTGAGTATTTGTGCATGTGTGCAGTCTGACTTCGGGAGTGTTAGCCAGCGCCACTCTTATTCTTATTAAACATGGCCGCTCATGTCCATTGTTTGCTTGTAGCCCTTTATTCGAGCGACCCTAGTTCACCCTGCTCGCCTGAGGCATGATTGGGGGCCGCGACGCTGTGCAATGCCCTACTATACACGGGGCCCGTCGTTCACGCCTTACTTGGCGTGACGCTTCTACGAGGCCGCACGCGCTTGTACCACGCGTCTCTGCGCGCGGTGCGACTATCTACGCATGCCAGATATGTTTCCTTCCTGCTTCTTCTTCTTTCAGATTTAGTATGCAGCAGTTCCGTGTGAAAAGCTGTAGCCGACGTGGCCTCATGATCCGGATTAAAGAAGTAGGGACATCTTCCATAGGTTACAATATTATCCCGGTTAAACGAAGTACGTAAGAACTGGCCCACTGTCATTGGAGTCACAGTTTCAAGTCTTAGGCATTTGTGTTGTCTAAAACAAACACCGTCCTCGGACTACTTTCCTGGGTGGCGTTTTTCAAAGTAGCGTTCGAAATGCGTCGCGGACTCGCGAATTAAGGGTATACCTGCAAGGTTTTGATGCAGAGAGTAAGGCTTTTATCTAAACGTGCACTGGACGCTTAGCAGTAAGCCAATGCGCGAAGCAAATAATCAAAATTACTTTCGTGTGACGCCAGCGCATTTCATATTTGACGCAGTGTGCAGTTCGACCTTCCGCACCTGTACAACGCGGCGCGGTACAAGCCGTGACCGTTAAATTCTACACCTGAGCGTCTTTTATTGCGATAGCAATTATATGGACACTCCAAAGGAGATTTCTGCCGTCGGCGCCGCCGTCGTCGCCATGGGAACGCGGGAACCTCGGGAGGCATTATCGTCGTGCCCTACAGTGATAACACTGCTGCTATGCGGTTAGGAGTTGCTGAAGAAACCACCGCGCTTTGACCATGATGAAAACGAGCCGAATGAACGTCACAATTAGGTTTCAATCCATGAATAGAGGCTGCCTATCGGTAAGTACGTTTTACGTATTTGCAGCGTCGTTAGTAGAGCCTGTGCCTTGTGCCTCTGGCAGCGTAGACTTGCTTGTAAGAGGGCAGGCAATGCGCATAATACTTATGTACTGCGAATACTTCGGATGCACATCCAATCTCATAGCGACGGTTAAATCAGGAAAATTTCAATGTTGTGCTCCAGGCTTTTAGATACGTACAGCCAGCCACAAAAGATTACGGCTCACGAATTATTTCAAGGTAAATATGAATTTTGCTCCATTGAGATATGGCTCATTATATTTGATGAACCACTTGCGTAGGTCGCAAACGATATACGGCACGCATTACACTGCGCGCTGCACTACACGCTCAAACATTGATTTTCGAAGCTAAGTGACCAGACTTCCCGAGAACTTCCTCGCACATCCAGCGTCCTGTCAGCGTTCGTGGCTGAATGCAAGCTTGTTTCTGAGGGGGGAAAGCACAGTTCCTAATGCTAACGCACCGCGCATACTCTGGATGCACGTCCAATTTACTCAATCTACATATCGATAGTATTTCCACAGATATTTTTACACTATCGATAGGTTCATAGCGGAATATCGTAATACCATCGATAGCGCTATAGATTCTATTTATGTCGATAGTTTTTTTTTATGATTTCGATAGTCAACTGACCGATAGTTTTGCACGCTACTGTTTGCCTGGCGAAGAATCCGCTAACGTATTAATACGACCCACTTTAGTAGAAAGTTTCTACGAGCGTATCGGTAAACGATCAGTCGTGCACAAGCGATAACAAACATACACTAGACAGTTTTAGTTTAGCGTTTCTCGACTTACGTACGCTAAACGCAAACACTTTACGGGACGTTAGGGTGTGCGTCGCTTAAGGACTTTTAGTTTAACGTTCGAGAACGTAAACGTAGTATAAAACGTAAGCGGACGTAGCGCCATCTCCTGCCTAAATCAACTCCTGTCTTGGCTACAAGCGAGTCACACGTAGACGAGGAAGTGGACAATCCGTTTATGTGTGCTCGAGAACGTCGCGAAAACGATTCAGCACCAGGTTTTGCGTCGCACGTCCACAAACTCATGGAGCGCTCAAATGTTCTTTGGGAGCCTTCTTGCTTGGCTTACCTAAGCTGGCACGACATAGAAGCAATTACGATGCGGGAGCGCGAACCAAGACCCAGGTTGTATGCAGCCAGGAATGGGCTCCTCAACATTGATGCCATCCCAGACCACACGTTCCGTCGCCAATTCCGGTTTGAAAAACAAGACTTCCCTGTTCTTGTGAAAGCGTTGCAAGTGCCAGACTACGTGACAAGCGCTCAAGGAGTGAGAGTGTCCACCCAGGAAGCCCTGTGCATGTGCTTGCGTCGCCTGGCCTACCCGAACCGCCTGTGTGACTTGACTTCTTCGGCCGTCACTACAGAGTCATTTCAAGTGTGTCGAACGAAATGATGTTGCACATTTAAAAAATCTTAGGAACTTTCAAACAGTAAGAGAGGCTCAGAGCTACTCACCTTTCAAGCTGACGCGAACAGACGACATACAACTATTCCAATACGGGGTTTATTCTTTGCTCACCGTGTGCCACCTGTAGCAGACGACGCGCGCTGCGGAAGCGCACGTCGTCTGCTACAGGTGGCAGACAGTGAGCGTCATGACGCGAAGAAGCGGTGAACTGCGCTCCAGACGGGCCCCGGTCGGCGCACCTACCCATCTAGACACCATAACGTGATTTCTTGTTTGTGTGTTTACATTCTGCAGAATCGAGGCTGCTCACTTACTTTCGAAGACATGCCCGGTCGCTCTTGGCGAAATGCGCTAGCAGAAGCTTGCATCTCTTACGCAGAGTTCTTGCGCTGAACACCTTCTTCGTCGCAAGTTCCATGTTTTTCGCAATCTCTTTCCATTTTGATTGATTTCGAAGCGGGTTGCAAGCATTCACTTCATGGAGAAGAGCTAAATCGTCTTTCTCGGTGAAGCGCAAGCGTGTCACACCTGTTGCTGGTACAGCCTCCATTTTGCAGACTATTTTCCAAGAATAAGATCGCGTTACCATGGCACGGCCAGCGATTTTGAGTTTTGCCAAACCCGTCCAAGACAAGGGAATCCATTAGCATCCATCCTGATGTTGCTATACGGCAACGTATGCGGACGCGTCGCATATAGGCTTACGGTCACCGGAATCGCCGAACGATCTCGGAAATTGGGCGCGCTATGCCCTCAAAACTAGCGTTTCAGGTGAGTTTAGAGAAAGCGAAAGCTTATTTCTATAGTTACTGGTGATCTACGCGAGGGAGAGCGCAACCATCACGAGAATTCATGCTGAAGCGGGAGCCAGTGGTGCCGCCATGTTTGACAACGTTATTTTTTTGCGTCCGTAAACATTACGAACGTTAAACTCGCCAAATAACGTACGTTAACATAGTGCACGTAAACCGCAGAAACAGAATAACGTTCTGAGCATGCGCAGTGAAGACGACGCTATTTTTTACGTACGTAATGCGTTTACGTTTGCTTGCAAACGCTAAACTAAAACTGTCTAATATCGGACCCAATGGATGGATGGATGCAAGTCCAGAGGTACGGTGGCTAGATGGGTAGGTGTGCCGACCGAGCGTAGTTCACCACTTCTCCGCATCATGACGCAAAATTGGCGCTGCGGACAGTAGAAAGGTTCAGCGGCGCGCAACGGTGGCTGCGCTGTGTAGACGAGCTGCGTGTCTGATAGTATCGCTTGCCTCTGATTGTATCTTTGAAGTGCGCGTTATAATACCGTTCTGGGCAGTGTAGGCCAAGCCAGAATGAGGAACTTGTTGT
Organism: Dermacentor silvarum; assembly: GCF_013339745.2. Taxonomy (NCBI): domain Eukaryota; kingdom Metazoa; phylum Arthropoda; class Arachnida; order Ixodida; family Ixodidae; genus Dermacentor; species Dermacentor silvarum. Next base: position 52,274,063 of record NC_051163.1, read on the forward strand.
TGTCGTCTAGTCAGAAAAAACGAAATGCTGAAGTAAATTTTCTAGCTTGGCAATCGGTCACATACGCGGCGCTCCAGCCAATTGCATTAAAGACGTAAATGCATTTTTTCCATGCATAAAACAATACTGCAATGGTTTTATACGGTATGTGGAACCGTGTTTACATGATATTTAGCGAGTTCTAATGTTTCAATTTCGAGAATTCCAGCTATTGTTTTATTGCTGCGTCAGTTACGGTACCTAAATTGGTGCGAGAAGAATTGTGTTGGTAAGTGCATATGGGTCACTGTTTTATTGTAATAAAAAATAAAGCAAGATGTCTTGGACTAGAGTCGTGAATATATTTAAAATACAAGAAAAGCTCTCGTAACTTGAGTCAGCAGACACACCAACATAAATTAGCTAGCACCAGCAAGGCCGCAACGTTGGTCCACCACATCATAGCATTGTTCACAGCACACGCCTCATCTTCAGGTGCTTCCTCTTCTCCCTGTTGCTTTCGCGCGCCATGTTCTTGCCCTTTACAAGAAATTAAAGGCGTGTAATTGAATAGAACCTCACAACATCGTTTGTGAGCTCTTTCTTGTGCCGCTCACAGCCGATCAAATTCGGGGGATTCAGCTGCAGAAAGGATGCAAAGTCGGCGATACACTGTTCCTTCGTAACTCATTTAAACTGAAGCACAGCTTGAAGGCGTCTTCGAGCGATGCTACCAGTTTTTTTTAGTGCTTCAGAAGGGAGTAACAGCCCTGACCTACGCATTCTGTTGAATTCAGTAATGTCCCTGAGCAATCGGAGCACTTGGCTCTTTGCAGAACTTCCTTGCTACATAGCCTGCTATATAGAATATTAGCCTAGAATCACTTTTCTTTTCCCTGTAGCAGCGCAGCGGTGCTCGATGTCGCAGGCGCTGAGCACCTCATGTGCGGCTTGCAAATTTCCAATGTCAAGGAGCTCATGGACGTACGCTTTTCGGTGTACCGCTTGCTCATTAACGCCGCCGATACAATCAAGCCACCGTACCGATACTGAGCAAGCTACTGAGCAGCTGGGGGCGAACATTTCCGCTGTCAGACAGCGGAACAATTCCGCTGTCTTTCTCACAAATTTAGAGCCCGACTTGCAGTTTGGAGCGAAGCAGTAGGTCTCCTTGGTGGTCTTCTTTGGTGGAGCAACGCCGCCGCTAATCTCACCGGTCATCTTTCCTACCTGGAACATTCCACATCGCTTAGGAACTTACAAACAGTACGAGAGATGCGGAGCTCTTCACATTTGAAACTGACACGAACAGATGACATACAACTATTCCAATACGGGCTTTATTTTTTTTGCTCGCCGCCAGTCCGCCAGCCCCCTGTAGCAGACGACGCGCGCCGCTGAACCTTTCTACTGTCCGCAGCGCCAATTTTGCGTCATGATGCGGAGAAGCGGTGAACTACGCTCCAGAAGCGGCGGTCGGCACACCTACCCATCTAGCCACCGTACCAGAGGTACGCGACTGCGCGCGCAGTGGGCCTCTCTCCCCTCTTTCGCGGAGCCAGCGCATCGGCCACGCTGAACGGCTGCGGCGCGCGATACTACCCTGTCAGGTGACCCTGACGTCACGAAAAGAGCGCGAAACTTGTTTTCGCGCGCTTTTAGTTACTCCCGCCCGCCATGCGCTTGCCAAGCGGTGGTCGCCCTGCCGCTCCGAACGTACGTTTCCCGTCTTTCCTAAATAATCTAAGCTTCGTTCTCCGTGGAAATGCCTTGTTGCTGCGCGTTTCAATGCCGCAGCAGGTCAGAGAAAGGTCTAGCATTATTTTCTATCCCCCGAGGAGAACGGAATGTCGTGCGCCGGAAGCAGTCGCTCCATAGCATCGGGAGAAAGGATTTCGCGCCTTCCAAGCACGTCCTTCTTTCCGAGGTGTTACAGCTTTCCTTTATATTTGTAGGTGAAGTTGCATTGAGATTTTAATGCTCTTTGCATAGCCGGAATCTTCGTTCAGTTCAATACAGAGCATGTATAACTGTGCATATAGCTTTTTTTTTTTTTCTCATGTGAGTCGCTGAACTTTTTTGTTGTCTCTTAGTGTCGTGACAAAGCCTTGTTCATGTTCTCGCGCGTGCGTTAGTTTTCAAATGTATGTAATTTATAAGATAATGCCTGTAACTCCTACACTCTAATTGTGTGTGCGTCCGTGTGTGTGTGTGTGCGTGTGTATGTGTGTGTATGTGTGCGCGTGCGCGCCAAGGAGAAATACTTTGTAGTTAGCGGGACACTTTTTTTTTTCGAACCACCCATCAGTCCGGTCCGCAACCTTCGGCGCCGCCTAGATCATTCTGTAGTTCAGTGTCATCAGATATGAAATACTGGTAGCGATTTTCATCGTGCGAAAAAGCGCGACTAAGTATTATTCAGTTGAATTAAACGAAACAATTATCCTCTTTCCTGCATATAGGCATATGAACTGGAGTTGGTTAAGCGAAAGCAAAAATAAGCCAGTTAACAACCGTTCAATCATATCTTGGCAGCCGCCGTGAAGTAAAAAGCCATACGCATACCCATATATTCTCATCTATCATTCCTTGCGATATCCTTTCACAGTCATTGCAACGCTAATCGCATGCTGTGGTTATTACGATGCAACTTCTCGTCTGCCACTGATACGGCCTAAACAGGAATATGAGTATTCCACATGTGATCCCGCAATTCTCGAGGCCATTTAGAACCGCGCCGCCGCTTTCATATTGTCCAATTATTCTCGTCGTGCTAACGTCTCAACAATGAAATTAATCCTTGGCTTAGCCGACTTTGTACAGCGGCGTAAGAATGCCCGTCTATGTCTTTTTCATAGCATTTATTATGCTGACTCTACTCTTAAGGAACACTTAGTACTTCGGCCATCTTATATTTCGTCACACCTTGACCGTCAGTTTAACGTTGACATGCCGATTGGCCGCTCAAGTGGTTACACCTCAACTCTTTCATCCCGCGCGCTACTACTAAGTGGTTCGTTATGAGAAAGGAAAGGTTGACGATATCTTCTGCAGCCCTTGAGGGAGCACGGCTCAGCGCCAAGTGCACTAGTGCAGTATGTGAAACCACCTCCCTGCCTCCATTGCCGCTATTACCGACGGAACCAACTTGAAATGGGCCGCAACTGTATATCGTGCCACCCCACTCGTCTCTGTAAAGTTCTGCAGCCTTGAGTGTATTGATAATAGATAGATATTTATTTACATGCATCCGACGAGTTAATACCAGTTAATCATTCGTATTACTTAGTCATTTTGAGCGTATACGATTAATGGTCGCTTGCTACATGTGTCCATTAGTCAACGCTTGCGTAGATGAGTCGAGCCCTCGTGAAATTAAATGAAACAAACACGTCGCGACGTCATACATGTTTGCGTCTTGATCCAATCGATCGTCTTGTGCCAGTTGTATCTGCCCTGTGAGCCAATCAGAGCTGTCAAAAGGGCAAATTTGACAACGCGGCGGAGTTTGACAGTGTGCAGAATAGATGGGAATAACACCAACGTCTATGGGAGCAGTAAATATACTTCTTGACAGAAAATGTCGCCAGAAAAGATAACTCGATTCTGTTCCGAGTCCGTAACGTACGAGTCGTCATGGTCGGGCCAACGGCTGCTGTATTTTTCTAATTAATTTGTTTCGTCACGGCTTCGTTATTTCTACTGCCCATATGATAATGTACAGGAAACAGCGGCGAGCGTGATGATTATGTCAGCAATAACGTGCTCAAACCAGCCGACGGACGCGTCAGCGCAGACGCATGTTGACAGGAACATACCAGGAAACACAACTTACACGCTTAATTATTTCTGTATTATAATGCCCCGAAACACAGTACTGTGGTTTTCAACATGGTGTTAGCAAAAGAACGGCAGCGTGGCGGAACTGTCTATACTAAACAACGCACGCGCACGGTCAGTGTCGAAATCGTCCAAAAGATTCACAGCAAGCGCACGCAGCACGACCGTCCCATGAGCATAAATGGAACAGCAAGGGCTCGTGCGTGGTAACACACAGGGTGGGTACAGTCGGTTAACGAGTATAGCCGAGCTGCTTCTACGGCGGAATGAAGGTTTTGGCGACGGTCCAGGAGCTAGAAGAAGCATGCCAAGTAGAAGCAGATGGCTGTGCGTTCGGGACCAGACGTCAGACCCCGATGGGTACGCGAGGCCGACAGCATTACAGCCTATTTCATTGACTAACTGCTGTGTATACAAGACGGCTCTTGGCTGGGCATCTTGTTTTTTTCTTCGCCGATACCTTTTCTGTGTGTGTGCTGGGATACATTGTGTCTGTTATTTCGGGATTTTTTTTTTTTTTTCATAATTGTTGCTGTCGTGGATTCTTCGCCATATGTTCTATCTTCGTAGTGATTTTTTATTGTCTTTAAACTGATGTCATTCTGGATATGCCACGCATTGTAGTGTTTCACCCCCCCCCCCCCCCCTTATGCAATGCCTCATTAGAGTTTATAAGGGAAAATAAATGATGATGGCGATAAAGTCTAAAAATTAATACTTGTAGCTGGGCTAATTGGTAACGCATCTTATTGGTAAGAGCTTCAGAGCGCAAGAAAACACACTAAAATACACAAGCACTCACACATGCACACATCCCAAGGAATGAGCACCCTCCATTCACACAAGCGCTAACTATACCAACTGTTCATTCGTCATGCATATTGGTGCTTAAATTTGCACCATCAGCACGCATGCTGAATACAGCATAAAAAAAAAAAAAGACACACTTCCGCGTCATATCTTGTATAGCACACTGTTACAATCGGAACTGACTTCGGCTGACTTCGGTTGGAAACTGACTTCGGCTGAAAACGGGGAAAGTGAGGGTTCGCTAGTTGAAGCATTGGTTCTTATTCCTATTTATGAAAAACGCTGCTATAAAGCCAAACGTGCCGTTATTCTTAAGCTCCTGCCGAGAATACGCGTTTGACCAAATCGTAGCTCACACCCACATGACACAAAAAAAAAAAGAAAGAAAAAAGAAATCCCACATGCAACAAGATACAGTAAGTTCTCTTCCATTTTCTATACTTCTTGAGCCCCATGCTCTCTTAATCGGTCATTGAAATAACGCTCAGTGTGACCGATGTAAAACTTCCCGCATTATAATGGAATCGAATACACGACCCCCATGAAACATTTTACAAAGGCGTAATCCGTGTTGCCTGTCGGTGCAGATGCGCGGGCACAATTTTTACAGTTTCTCAGGGACAGGAAAATTCAACTAAAGATTGTGATTTCGAATGTATTCTGGGCAACACCTGACTTCAATCAACTTGGGACCGTATTTCGTAACGAATTCTTTAATTTTCTATTATTTTTCTCCTTCATCGCTGACTTACACGACACCGCGCCGATGTTATCGCCGGAATCGCCCACTCGGCGCAACTGGAGATTAAAAAAAAATGAATGGGAAGCAAATAAAACGAACATTGCCTGCTGCATTTTATAACGTTCCATTTAATTTTGTATTCCTTTTGCCCTCCGTCATTGGCTCAGGCTTGACCCATACGCCGCCGCGCCGACGTTGTCACTGGAACCATTCGGTCGGCGCACCGTGTGATAAGAAAAGAATTTGGAAAATGAAATGGACCTTTAAAAAATACGGCTTTAGAACGGGATATTCAATATTGGATCACTTTCATGTCATGGCGCGTCTGAACGCGAAGGATCTCGGGTACAAGTGGACTTCGAACTAATGTTTTAGCTAACGACCACTTGATCGTAGAGAAAAATAGACTTTCCGCCTCTTGTTCTCCGCCACTTTCACTGAAAAAAAAAAAGTGGGAATACCTGAAGACGAGGCAAACTAGGGAGATCCGAACGAAAGCCTATATCTAGGGTTGTTCTGATAGATGAATTCACTTTTGCTCGCGACACTCTTAAGAAATGGCTATCACGTCAACGTATTTTTCTTCTGATAATCCCGAATCTTTCTTTAAAGATCCCTGTTTTTCAGACACCCATTTCAATGCTCGAAGCCTTAAGAAACGCCATGATAAGATAGATTCTTTCTTGCTTTCACTCAGTCATCATTTCCCCTTTATTTATGTGTCCGAAACGTGGCTATCGATGTCTGATAAACATGTGTTTTGTTTCTCCTCATACGTTTCGGAACTTTGCCATAGGTCATCCGGAAACCACGGAGACATCTATATCTCGTCGCTCATTAATTATAAGCCCATGAACTATCTTGCCATTTCTGTAAGTAACCGCGAGCCCACACGAGTTGAAGGGCTGAAATCACCCTCTCAACCGAATAAGAACGTCATTCTTGGTAGAATCTACCATTCGCTATCGTCATAATGCCCTTTCACTTGAAGACAAGAATGTCGTAACTGTTGGCAATATTAACATAAATATCCTTGGTGGCTCTGATCCACCCTCCAGTGAATATACTAACTGTTTTCTAGGATATGGATTTGAATCATAATAACACTCCCTACTCGATGCGTTCCTGGGTTTTCAGCACCCTCACTGACCACGTATTTTCGAATTTCCCTTCACCTGACGACTGTGGTATCACAGCAAAGCCGTCGTCAACCTGATTTTTTGACAACACGACGTTTCGAAATTCGATTTATCGCGTTCGCCTAATTTGCTCTGCACTTACGGTTATTTATTTTTGCTAAGGTTCTTTTTGAAGGAACAGCGCAAATGTTGTGTGCGGCCCGAATAAAGAAAATAATGCGGTGAAAGCAGAATAGCAAAAGCAAGGCAAACGTAGCGAAGCAAAAATCAATCATTATAATACCTTAACGAGCTGTACATTAGGTACGAAAAGGGCGCACAGCTGCTTTTTGAAATATGATTTATGCCATGTTTTTTAACGTGCGTGCACTTCCACGAAAATATGCTACCACGTTGGTGCATGCAAGAGCTGCTTGTGAAATATGAAAATACGTCTCTTTTTTAAATGCACGGACCATGCCAGGAAGATATGCTACCAAGTGGGCGCACAGCTGCTTGCGAAACATGAATTATGTTATGTTCTTTTTATAGCTTACCGACACTTATACAAAGATATACATTAAATGTTTAGATCGCGCAAACTACGATGAACACGCGTAGAACCCACGTTTTAGAAAAAGACAGCCTAAACTGATTCATGTAAATAAGTCACCATGGCGAAGTGTACACGAAAAAAATGGCGACGACCTGCTTTACGAGCGTTTTACCTACTAAGTTTTCTTTATGTAGCCAAGTGGTTGATAACAATGGCATTGTTAAAGAACCCCATTATCCGTGCACATATTTTTTGTCACTGCGGCAGTATACAGGGTGCTTTAGCGAACATTTCCAAAATTTTTTTAAAAGCTGCCTATGGCAGATAGTACAATTATAGTCCATGAGCTGGTCTATTACAAGAGGCAGACATTACACGCAAAAAAAATTAAAATGCATAATCGAATAATTACCAACAATTGAAGTCAGCATTACCGATGGTTATCCAATATTCTTCCACTTTCAGTACAATTTCGCAAAGGTTGTTCAGTCGTTTAAGAAAACAGTACCTAACAAACAAGAGTTCACGGACCGGGTTGATCAATTGGAATGGTTTTCCGTAACAAATGACGCAAACGCTAACGCCGCGTTCGACGAGTTTTCGCCACCATTCTGTCAGTGTATAAATGAATCTGCTGGAGTAGTGAGGTGCCACAAGCATTTTTCAGCTAATCACTGCCCTTGGCTGACTAACAATTTACTAAAATGCATGTGCAGAAAGGATAATTTGTACAGGAAGGTAAAAAAAAACATGTTTAATACAAGATTGAAAACGTGCTACAAAATTTACTGTGACACACGTAACAAATTGTTAAATAAAGCTAAAGGAAACTACTGTGAATCTAAAATAAATAACGCTGGTAACGACTTTAAGTAACAATGGAAGATAACAGAGCCCTTCCTCTGTCGAAAAAAGGGGGGTAAGCGAAGCTTGTGGCAAGACGACGCTGTCGCAGGCGTTCCGCTTCGTTTCCCCTAAACTCAGGGTCGGCGGCTCTTCGCTGGCGTTTGGTCTCAACATCGCGCTCCCGCGACTCGGGGTCCGCGGCTCTTCGCTGACGTTTCATCTGGGCTTCGGAAGCCCTCACGCTAGAATCGGCACGTCGACGACGAGCCCTTTCCCGAGCGAGTTCGCGGCGCCGTTGCTCCAATGCAGCCTGCTCCTCGAGCGGAACACACCACGCGCAGCCTTCCCATCCGAGCGCCGAAACTGATCTGAGGCGAGGGAAGCCAGACGGAGCGCCCGCCAAACCCCTTTCCTCCCCTTTCCCTCCCCGCGACACGCCAAACGACCCTGATTGGTCGCGCGCGCGTCACGTGATCCGGCGCTGGCGCAGCTTTCCCCGCACCTGCCCTCCTCTGGGAGCAGCCGGGTTTTCCTTTCTTTCTTTCTTTCTTTCTTTCTTTCTTTCTTTCTTTCTTTCTTTCTTTCTTCTTTCTTTCTTCTTTCTTTCTTTCTTGTCCCTGGCTCATACCTGCATATGCAATGCGGGTATGTGCCACACGTGATTTCTTTCTTGCCTTCCTTATTTCTATCTTGTCCCTAGCTCATACCCGCATATCCCTGACTCATACCCGCATATTCAATGCGAGTATATGCGCCACATACGATTTTATTATCGTTACCGTGATGTAACTGACAAAAATATGATGTTATTGATGTCATGACCTGTCAGTCATGCTTGTCATACATTCGTACGCTTCCATGCCAGTTTGCAGTATATACCAAGTTAAGGAGACGCGAGTTTTCGACAGGTTTTCGATAGGGCTTTAGTGTGACACCACCACCATCGCCGCCGCCAACACTTGTGAGGCAATGCAAGCTTCGCTTGAAAAGGTGTACTCCAGGGATCGATTCTCGGCCCTCTATTACTACTTATTTACATTAATGATCTCCCTAATTATTTATCTCATTCGGAACTATTCCTCTACGCGACGAGTGCACCGCAAGCGCGCTGCAACGCGCCGAAAGGTATTAAGATTAATACCGGTTTCGCACGGTCACATTTGATCATGATGAGGCCCGATCCGTATTGAGCTCGATCCGGATCGGGTGCTTTCGGTCCCTTTCGATCGCCATCTTGCTCGATCCGGATCCAGACAATCGTGATCCGTGCATCGCGATCGAGGCTGGCGACCATGTAGTCCTGAGAGTTGCACACGATCAGCAGGTGATGATAGCCTTACCCACAAACTCAAAAACATTTTATTGAATAAAAATATATTACGATTTATGCAGCATATTAGAGAAGTGCATGTCTTGGACCCACTCTGGTGCGTAAGAGTTAATCCAAACTATAGATGCCCAGACTCGATCCCGATCCTCGTTGGACCGTGTAGCAGCGATCATCGTCGATCGCGATCAAGCAATTCGATCCGGATTGAGCTCGATCACGATCAGAAATGACCGTGTGATAGCGGTATAAATTTGGGCTTTTACGTGCAGAAGCCACCATCCGATTGTGATGCATTCCGTAGTTGGGGGGGAGCCGGATTAATTTTGGCCATCTGGAACTCTTTAACGTGCACCCATTGCACGGTGCACGCACGTGTTTTTTTTTTTTTTTTTTTGCATTCCGCTGCCACCGGAATGTGGCCGGTGCGGCCGCGACCGAACCCACGACCTAGCTCGAGCTCAGCAACGCAACACCATAGCCACTGGGATACCCTTAGCTCGCGAAACATCCCCGATAACCTGGTCCTGTAATCTCCTGCGATACGAAGGGGGATCCCGAAAGTGGGCTTCTTCGCACAAGGACTCTTACTGTGGAGAAGCCAGCTGTGGCGAACGCTTTTCGATTAGCTATATGCGCCAATGACCGGACGGGCGACGTCGCAGTACACTCTTCTCAAAACTAACAGTCATTGCAATGAGAAAATAATAAAAACCTAGAAAACCCCCTCTGCACCAAGCCACAGACAGCGCAAGGAGGTATGGGTGGATGAAAAACTTTAACGTACCTCCACACAAAATGATGCACGACGCACTGACTCATTGACCATGGTGACCTGTCGTTGAGCGTGATGTGGCGGGTACGATACGTGGTTGCGTAACAGGGGGAAGAGTGCAATAACGAGGTCTAAACTAATTAAAATAACTCCACTAGGTGACTCCCATATAGCGTACGAGTTTGCTTTGAGACGTCCACCCCAATCTTGGCCGTCAAGGCGGAGCGACAAAGAAATCGATATTTTAACTCACACTTCTATTATATTATGAACTCGGTTCTAAAGATTCCATAACGTAGGGAAAAAATTGGAGGACGCTTAAGATTCGCTTTTAAGAGTGAAACGCGATAGCATTCAAAGATCCCTGACTGCTTCTCACGCTTCCCGACAAGTGCAGCTTAAGCAACCGTAATATGGTTATCGGGAAACACTGGCGGCGAACGCTATGCACGAAGACACGAAGACGAGCTTTCTGGTAGAAGCGCGGCCTCTTGCGTGGGGCGATACCGGAGATATTGCACAGCCCCCCCCCCCAAAAAAAAAAAAATTTCATAATTTTCAGGTTTCCGTTTTTGTTTCGTACTTTTAATGTTTCAGTGTGAGAAGATTTAACATAAAAGGCATGCGCTGCGGGTCTTTTGTTTCATGACATTTGTTTGTGGATTGTCATTCTCAAAATTCCGAGGAATAGATTTGCCATGAATGCAAGACAAGGTATGAGCAACATTAATGATAGAATGGTGTGGCAGTATAACGCGCATACACCGCATGTCATATAAGAAGGCGTGGCATATACATGTACCTAAATATATTCGGAGGACCTGCATGGTTGGGGATGATTTCTTCCGCCACCCGCCGACATCGCACGCCGACGCCGGTTGCCGACGCCGGATTTTCAGCGACACGGGGCCCTTAACGCTATCGCGTTAAAAAAAAGACGGCCGACTCAATCCCTGAGGCCAATATTTTAGTATTCGGAAAAAAGAAAGTGCCGAAACCACGGGATGATGATTGTAAAGGTCAAGCGATAGCTTCCAGGCATATACCTGCTGAGTTATCCTGCTGGGGACACTTATTGGTTAGCTCTGTTAGTTAAGGCGTGTGGGTGCCTGTGGTGTTGCACTGCCTCCAGGATTAAACCGCGCTGGAAACCATATTAAAACCCTTGCGAGGACTCATACACCATGCACTGGTATCATAATCGTCCCACTATTTTAATCCCCACCTTCGACTACACTGTCTCCACGATTGGCCCAGTTTATTCGGTTAAACAGCCGTCACCGCGAAGCGCGGAGAAGAGGCAAAGAAAAGCCTCGATTCAGTAAAGAATAGCACCAACTGCAGAGAAGGCGATTGGCTGCTAAGGGTGTAACCACGAAGAAAGTTTTCCTAAGCAGGTTCATTCCTATACCACGTGACCCACCGTGGTGGCTTAGCGGATATGGCGAAGCGCTACTAAGCACAAGGTCCCTGGATCAAATCTCTGGCACGGCGGCCGCATTTCGATGGGGGCGAAAACACCCGTGTATACTTACATTTATGTGCACGTTAAAGAACCCCATGTGGTCTAAATTATTCCGGAGTCCCCCACTACGGCGTGCCTCATAATCAGATCGTGGTTTTGGCATGTAAAACCATATATATATATATATATATATATATATATATATATATATATATATTATACCACGCGCAGGTGGCACAAAAATCGCCGCTCTGCACACGAGCGGTCTTTCCGTTCCCTCTCGTTTCGTTCGAGAGCGTGTGTAAGCTCGTGGAACAACTCGACCAGAGAAGGCCAAAAGCGAGCAGTGGACGCGCCCGCAAGCGTGTGCCAGCGTAGAAAGCGACGTCGATGCACAAAAGAGGAGAGAAGTAAGTGGGCGCTCAGGCGGGAGACGCGAAGGCCGAGAAGTTCCGCTCATTTTCATCTCCTCTTCCCTCGCCCGCCCGCCGTGCACACCCCGAACCCGTCTCCCTCTCTCTCTCTCTCCGTTGTACACCGTGTCTGTCAGCGGTTACGCCAGGGATAACGGGGTTCACGCGCCTCTTAGCCGGACTCTCTCGCAAGCGTGAGCTAGCCGGCACGGCTGCTGCTGCCAGCGTTTCTTTAGACCAGTTGGCTGCCTGCTTCCGCTGCGTCGAGTCCGAGAGAGTGACCGATCGAAAGTGGTGCCCGGTACGCGTCGGTGGTGCGTGGCTTCCTTCTTTATTTGAGCTGCGCCGACGTGTTTGTGTGCGCGCGCGTGTGTGTGTCTGTGTATATATGCGTGTACTACACTTGCAGTGCGTTCACGCTTTGCTCGCCCCACCTCTCTTGAGGTACAGGGAAAGCGAATGTGGGTCTTCGGCGTGTGGGAGTCGCTGCCCCGTTCTATAGAGGAGTTCAGCGCTGCTGCTGCTGCTGCGGCCAAGTTTATTGTTCCTATACCCCGTCGTGCGGTGGGCACCCCACTGCTGCGGTGCCGGTGCACTCAGACGGCAGACAGCTCGGCCACGACGACGTCGAGATGCGCTGGGTGAGTCACTCGGGCACTCTTCAACGTCTTCGTCTTGTTCTTTGATTTTCCCCGGGCGTTCGCGAACGTTCTTCGCGACGCTGGGTCGTCCGGCAGTCGTTCCCGATGACCTGTCGGTGCTGTCTGACGCGCGCGCGCCAGGTCTTGCGTAGGAAGAGGCTTGAAGAGAGACGGGCGCTTGTACTCGAAACGTCAAGAGCGCGGCGAAACGTGGATCGTCTTTGGACGCGAATGGGAAAAAGCTTGCTTGTTAACTTCTGGCTGTAGGACAGTTGCGCCAATGCGTCAATACAGGCGTCGAGCCGTACGATGGGCGACGCGATCGCCAGTGCCTGCTGCACGTGGCGATTCTTGTAGCTTCGCACAAAATATACAGGGTGTTCATTTTTAAGTTTTACGGAATATTTAGAAATCGCCTGTGGCAGGTAGCATAATTCTTATCATTGAGCTGGGTTATTCGATGAGATAGACATTAGTAGCACAAGAAATCGAAACACGTATTCAACGAATTAACAAAACGCGAGTAATGAACTTCTTAGTTAATTAATTTATGACACCTATTGCAATTTACGAATTGTAGCCGGCGAGTTTGCAAGACGCATCCAATTGAAATTAATTTCCAGGATGACACCAGTCTGGAGATATGCGCCATCAAACTCTCCGTAAAAATGCACTGTTGTTCCGCTTACATTTTTGCCAAAATGCTGTTTTATACATCGAAACACAAAAGTACCTGGAACACCCATGTATTTCGTCCTCACACTTTGGGAAACAATATCTCGAAACCTGGTTAACACGGCATCCGATATACGAAGGTACTGTGAACGGTTATGCCCTAAAACAGAACTACAGAACAACGACGAAAACGAAACCGCTTTACGTTTCATGACAATGCAACATCATACAAAAGAGAAGAATGTGCAACCGAGTTGTCCAGAATTATAAAAGAAAGTTGGATTTATATTGATTGTTATTCAGTAGAAATAAGAAAAAAAGTTAAAACATTTCGCCTTCCCGACACAGTCAAGTCTGGACTTGGAACGTTTACTCAAAAATCGGGACTGTTCCGTTAAATTCAGGACGGTTGGCAACCCTAGAGCACTAGCGTCTCAATGTTCACTCACGTGTATAGTCGCAACTCTCGTAGCATACAACTGCTTTCAAGAAGTGCATTAGATCTTTAGTGAGCCTGTGCGTGCCAGTGTTCTTGGGCCAAAGTCCCAAGATCTCTACTTCCGAGAATGCTCTGTCGGCTAATTAAGGCTAGTACGTATACGTAGATGATATCGTTTACTGTCGAAGGATGGACAATGACATAGTGGTTCAGTGGACTGGCGACTCCTGAACTCTACCGTCGTGAAACAACTGCATAGCGCGTCGCACGTGGTTGGGAGTCGTATTCACGAACGCTTATTCACGCTTCATCGGAATGCCCACAGCGCCGCGTGCCATTGCTCTGGGTGTGTATCATACATTAAAGCGACACTAAAGAGGTAAATTATTTCATCTGTATTAGTATATTACCGTTTTACTATATACCAGAGCCGTTCTTACCGCGGAAATTGACGTGGTAAGTCAGAAAAGCAGCAAGGACGGGTGGCGCCGCCGCCGCGGAGTTTCCGCACTAGTTCGCTGTGACGTCATAGATTTCGGCTGAGTCTGCTCGGGCCTCGTGGTTTTTTTAAATCGGTAAAGGATGGACTGCATTGTATTCTGACGAAGCCAAAGAATAAACTTGGGAAGTTTCAAGCTCTACAACATAGATATAATGGCCGTAATAGGGAAAAAATGCTTTGGAATCAGTGACGTCACACTGACGTGTCGGCGCTAGAGTTACGGCGCGAAATCTGAAAGAAAAAAAACGGAACGTTGACCTTCATTATCTCTCGCATTAATCAACCTATTATACCGCGAAATCAACGGCTTGAAGTTTTGAAAGTGTACTTTATCAGTGTTAGCCGATAGAGTGTTTATATTTTGTTTTCCCTTAAGAGGGAAGGGACCCCAACTCTCCGAGACACGTTTTTTCCGCCCAGCAACATATATCTCAGCCCGCAATGACCACATCTTCAGAGTCGGTGCACCTTGCAGCCGCACCTAGTTATATGCTGATTCTTTTATCCCGATAACTAGCACTGAATGGAACCCCCTGCCTATCTCCATCGATTCGATCACTGACGTCACCACGTTCGAGACAGCCATCTATAACGAATATTGTACTTGCTCGCTCTTGTAATTGTATTTTTTTCCCTCTTTTTCCACTCCTCTCTGGAATACTCCGGCCTTGAGAGTAAATAAATGAATAAAAGGGACACAGATTGAGGCAACATCTCGGTGCGGACAGTTTACTTGACCACTGCGCCAACCAACGAGGAAGGTGCTTGGCCGAATCGCGACGCCATTCGGCCGTGCACGCACGTGTTAGTCATGACTCGGTTCGGCGCGCGCGCCTCTGAGAGCTGCGCGCGGATGCTCGCGGAATGCAAATTCAGCAGCCTCGTGCCGTTCAGCATCCCGAGTGCGTTGCTGACGCGTTTAAAGTTTGTCTCCGTAGTACAAACTAGTGCTTGCTCTATAGTTAGAGTTACGATTAAGCGACGAAAGCATGAGACGAAAGCATGCTACGCATGCGCAACGGCCCCGTGACGCGTCTCGCATCAGATAACGTCTAGATTCATTGTTCCCAGTGGTCGCTTATAATTGCTTTCTCGCGCTTTCCTCATGTGGCATTCAACGTTTTACTCTACCTTCTTCTTCTTGCATCACCATCTTCCTATCTGTTTATCTGATTCGCTTCGCACGCTTTCGTATGGTGTGGTGCGGCCAACAGGAACCAGTTCCCTCTGGTTAGTTTAACCTCAGTTCTTATCCTCAGATCTGGCCGTTTGCAATCTTTTTTTTTCATATCTTTTTTTTTTCTTCTCCGTTTGAGTTATGGTCTCTTTCGTTTGCTCGAATTAGCCATGAAGAAAAGGAGGGCTGCCTCAGCGATAATGAAGCAACAGCAGGTCAGCAAAGAAAACAGAAAGAAGATGGAAACACTGAGCGCCATTGCAATCGTGCATCTAGCTGGCAAACTGAGAGAATGTTCGCGCCATGTTGTTTACTGAACTCGGGCCAAGTGGTATAGAAAGCCACGCGCATCGTGCAAAGATTCGGGTCCGGATCTGCACCGGCGACGGCTTTTCTTTTCTTTCACTCGCTGTCTTGTGGTTTCGTCGTGAACATGAACAGAAGCGCCAAATTAATAGTAACGCTTACAAGTAAGAACTTACCAACTAACCAACCGCGCTTACTTATCACTCTTACCCACTTGCTCAATTACAACTATTCTTCCCCGCATTCCTGATATCAGCTACATCAGTGCCTGCTCATTTGCTTGGTAATTTCAGAGTAGTATGGGAGTACTCACGTGACATCACATATGCTGCATTGTTCGCCTAATCGCAGCGTCCACCGCTTCCACTGTGCTGATGGAGCTAAATGAATCAAGATAACGCGTGGCTTTTCACCGTGGTGGCTGTATAACAATATGGCGGCCTCGCTGGCGTCAGTGCATAGGTGGGAACTGTCGCATGAGCAAGTAGAAGATAAGTCTCGGTGAGAACATTTTTACTGCAGCCTGGTCTTGCGTAATGATTGTCAACACTGCGTAACTTACCAAATAACTTCCTCTTTCTACGTTCTTCATCTTACAGACGACTATGTATACTAATTGTTCGCATGACTAAACACCTCTCCTGCGAGCTTCCCGTAATAGTTTAACCTCATTGCATTTCCTCTGCTCTCTTTCTCTCACGGGCTCGAGCGTCGTCGTCTTCTTCCACAGCTGGCTGCTTTGCCGCTCATCATTCCAGCGTAGAATTTCACTTTAAACAAAATTAAATTATGAGGTTTTACGTGCCAAAACCGCGATCTGATTATAAGGCACGCCGTATAGTGGGGGACTCCGGAATAATTTGGACCACCTGGGGTTCTTTAACGTGCACCTAAATCTAAGTACACGGGTGTTTTCGCATTTCGCCCCCATCGAAATCCGGCCGCCGTGGCCGGGATTCTCATCTGTCGTCGTAATGGGGAGGCCGCGTTTACGGGGGTGCATCGCCATTGCTTAATGGGGTATGAGCCATTCATTGTCTTACTTGACGGACAAATTTAATAACAGAGGTGATACGCGAATGTGTGTGCGTATACCTGCCGTCACGCGATGACCACCAATCAGGACAACAAATATGTTCGCACCTTTGTTCAAAATTCTGTGCAATGCCTCTGTGTCTTGTGCTAAACAGGTTCACTGGTCATCCACCATCACCGAGTGGAATGGCTCATGAACTTTTTTTCTGTCTTTTTGGAGTAGATTCGTGTACAGTAAAAAGAATCTGTCTTTCTGAATGCGATGTTCTGGTTTCTTAGGACAGCTGAGCCGCATGCTAAGATTGTGACGCGTTAGATGACTGTTCACCCATATACGCCAGTCTAATTGTGCGGGCATAGACGCTCTCTCATTGTACGTTTTCAAGGAGTCATAGCACTCTTGCACGCCTAGTTGTCAAGCTCGCAAGACCGATCGACACTTGCTGGCTTCTTGCCACATACACGCGTTCCGCATAAGCGCACGCTCGACTATGCGCACACACGCACCGGTGAGCGCGCATGGTGTAAAGGTTGTTCCATTTCCTCCCTTTCTGCGATACTTTTTTCTGTCTCGGTTTTGAAGCCTTCCTTCAAAACTTCGCTGCTTCGACGCCATGTCCTGTCTCGTGGCGCCGGAATCGCGCCTTCGACGACGGATGTGCTACTTCCATCCGTAGCAGACGACACAAGTCCCAGAAGACAAGCAGACGGCAGAAGGCGAGCAGGCAACAACATCCAGCGCGTTGCGCGGTGGCTTGATTTCTTTTTGTGTGTGTTTTCGTGCGGGAGCCAACGTCGTTTCAACGAAGCGCGAAAAAGGCAAAGGTGACCTGTTTGCTGGACCGTGTGGCACGACAAACGGAATACACTTGCGTCAACGATATTTGCCAACAGCGAGCAAGGAACGGCAGAGAGGTGAGTTGGACAGCCTTGTGACGAGTTGCGTCTTAGCTGCCAGGAAGTCGTGGATATTGTTACGTGATAGAATGAGACTTCTCGCTGTTCCCTGTGACGACGCGAATTCTTGGTTGGATGTAGCCCGGTGTTCTATACGAGAGTTCATAGCGCGGAAGCAATTTCATGAGTGGCTGTCAGTCAGCGTTGCGTACGTCGTCTCTTCTTTTGCCCTGTCCTTCGGGTTGTTTTTACCCCCTTCATGGAACTGTATAAAGTTCCATGTAAGGGTCATACGTACTTCGGTAGCAAACGCGCATTTTTAAACCGCCATGACGTACGCATATGGTAGAGATCGGACTTGGGAAAACTTTCCGCGGTCTGTTCTCATGCTATATAATAAACAGAGAACAGAAGGTGCACAGGATATATCTCATTATTTTCGCGAGCCTTGAGACCTGCGCGTGGACCCCTCGGTCGTGACTTTAATTCACGCACACGTGATTTAGGCACTGTACCTTAAAACACCGCTGCGCTGGTGTTCGATATCTCTATCGTGTCGATGAGCTTTATTTGTAGAAAGGCAGATATCAGCCTAAGGCTTATGTGCTCTAACATACTCTGCGCTGGGGAAGGATACAAAGGGAATGAAAGAGGGGATAGATGATGATCATGATGATGACGACGACGACAAGACAAAGAGTGCAATGAATGCTGGTCGTTAACACAGCTGCATACTTGTCTACTCTCATAGGACCGACGAGATGCGTATACAGCGCCGTGTGAATGCCGTATCAAGTTGCATTCAGTGCACCGAACTTGCGTCGCTGCTTTATGAGCTTCGTGAGCGTTTCTGTGCCGTCGTAATTTTGATTTCGCTAGTGAAAATACTGCGAAGACTATGGAAACTCAGCGTTGGCCAATCACCGCTACTCCCTAATCCCAGAAGACAAGCAGACGGCGTAAAATAGTGTGAAGAGGCCTTTCCAAAGTGTCCGATAAGCGATCACTTGCACGGAGATTAGCAACCGATGTACGCAGTGTCCTTTGGCGGAGCTGTATATTGATTCAATGTTGCGAGCCATGTTTGCTTTGTCATTCCACGGGTTAACACTGTGACGAGGACGTCGTCATGAAATCTCCATTACGCGCTTTAATGGGAAACCAAAGAGTAACACTAAATCAGTTTATACCAATAAAGTATTCTGCCTGGTATTTGATTGACCGTGCGCCAGGTAACGCGTCCTCTACTGGGCGACCCGAGCCTCTATGCTCGTACAACGAGATCTGTAAGCACAATTATCTATCACGAAGACTCCTGCCTCCGCCGCACTCCTCGCTGTGCAGGGCCCAGGCAGTCACTCTCAGACTTCTACAAACACGCACTTACCCGAGCCCTGTGGCACTGCACACAGTGTACCCCGAACGGTTCCCAAGCCCGGACTGCCCCAAGTATGGTGGTTATGCGGACTTCGAGCATGTCCTGTGGGGCTGCGCCTCTGCCGGTCCCCCTTTCAAGCTTAGTATCAGGAAATTAGGAAATGATCAAGCTTATTAATGCCCAGGATCAGACCTCTCAAATCCTGGCAGTCCAGAAGGCCCGCGAGAGGGCCGTCAGGCTTGACCCGATGGTCCCCGAGTGGGCCTATAGCCAGGTGACGAGTTTACTCGCGTCTATTGTGGAACGATTAAAGTTGTTTCACTCACTCGCTCACTGTATAGCTGCTGTCTATGTATTACGACGAAGTAAAATTAATGGTTCGGAAGCCGTAAACAATGACATTCGAAGAAAGAGGGAGGAGTTGGATAGATGTCTTTAAAGTTTGAAACGGAGAATTCTGTTTGGGTGCAGGAGTGGCATGATATACTATACAGATATAGAAAGACGGAAACGACGCACCCCCCGCAACAAGAACACATAACGACACACAGCCAACACAAACACCTCCATAGTCAAAATGATCTATACATGGTCTCACTAAGCCAACATCGATAAACAACTTATAGCCTTCTGCCTTAACAGATCTCCCCACTGCCTGCAATGCCAGCACGTGATTCAGCTTTCAACTTGCCGCCGTTATCTACAATTCGCTTCCTCGTTTTTCAAAACCACCTTTGTTTTATGTCTCACATTTGTTCGATAGTTTCCTTGGCGCTGCATCGGCTGTTAATCAAACTGCCCTCCGCCCATTTCATTTCTTCGTATACACATAATCTCGTTCCTGTCGCTTTTCTTCATCCTCTGTGCAGTGCCAAGTTTTGTCTTGCGTTTATCTCTTTCTCCTGCTTTTCTTTGCCTCCTACTTGTGCTTCCTGTTTCGTCATCATCCTACTCGACCGGCAGCGTCCTTGAATCACTTTATAGCCTCACTGCCAAAGGGCTATAGAACAGTGCCGGCGCGTTCATCGCTGTCCGTTCGCCAACGCGGACGTACACTGTAAACGGAAATAACTCTTAGGTGGGAGTATAATGCTTGTCCTCTAGCGACCCCCCGGTTGGGAGTTTATTATGCTCCGAATGATCGGAGTATAATTTTTACTCCGTGCGGGCGGAATTTTTGCGTGGTGCCTTCGGAGTTTTTTTTTTCTGTCATTTTTATTTTTTACTTCAAGCTGGACGGAGTTTTTTCGAGGTGCACCGGGAGTATAAAAAAGACACGTCAATTTGCGTGGAGAATTTTTATGTAGAGGCTTCGGGTCAAATTCCGAAATATACACACAAGCATAAGCCAAATTCTGCGAAACAAGTGAACGAGACCAACAGACCAAGCAATACATAACACAAACATTTGAGAAACACCCGACGCAGAGCTGTGAAAGCCATCCAACGCACAGCTCGACACACAACAGGAAGCAACCCTGCCAGTATATATAGCCACGATAATGTGGGCCTCGAAACGGCCTAGCGAGCAGCTGTAGTGTTTTCAGAGTTACGACTCACAGGCTCGCACATATGAGATCGGTCTCTCTGAAAACAACATGAAGCATAAATCCACACGGAACTGTTAACTTAGAATATTGAAAAAACAACGTTCATGGCATAATTTTTCAAAATTAGAATGTCATTCCGTGAGCGCTGAAGCGACTTCGCACACTGCCGGCGTCCGCGGCCAAAAAGTAGTGCGTTAGTTACAGTACAGCAAGAAAAATGTACGTGCGCGTGCTTCATGACAAAATTAGCTTCATGCGAAAGAATTGTGGCTGGATAACAATTTATTACATGTGAGCATGACCCGTAGCAGCCTACGTAACACCGAAAATTGCGTAGTCATACATTTTTTGACCGCACTACTTGCTCCGCGTCCAAGCAATGTCTCTCGGCTGTGAAACGGAGCCATATCGCTCATCTGGCAAACGAATCCTCACGCTCGGAGCCAGCAGGTATGCTCCTAAATCAGTATGTTGGATGGAGCTGATGTTAATGCAATATCCGAAGCAACGACGTGATCAAAACAGAACTGCGCGATAACAATTCAATTCACATCGCTCAGTAAGAAGCTTTATTCACAGTACGTACTTACGTCCTACCGTATTTCTTGGGCGAGGATATCCGTACACAGATTCATAAAAGAGTTGCTTGCACCACGGTCTAACTTACTGGCAGCACAGCACCGTGACGAACTCGGAATATGGCATTCATGTGCGGCTATCACGGACGTTGTCGCTCGAACCGTGGCTGCTGTTGCCATTGCTACGCGGCACTTTACACCGGACGTTGTCAGAATATACTCAAAAGGACATAAAAGTGGTATTGAACTCACTGAGGAACACAAGTCAAGGTCACGCAACACGGAAGCACAGCCAGAAACCCGAGCCGACATCACGAGTCAACCGGCAGCTTCGTGGTCACAACTAAGCCTTTTTCCGCACTTGAAATCGTTGCTCTTGCATTCATCGTTGCCAGCAGAGTGATCACAGCTAACGCACATGAAGATGAGATGCAGTGAGCTTCAGACAGGCCTATAACACTTTCTGGAAGGAAGTATAGGAAAGAAAATCGTCGAAACGCTGGCACGGAACGACACTTCACAGATGTAAACAAACCGTCAGCCATGAGCACCGCCGACTCCGCCGAACGCGGCCGGTCGCTGGCGCGGCGCACAGCCTTATGGGAAGCACCACGTGACCAACCTGTTCTGGCAGGGGAGTTTTTTAAAACTCCCTGTGCGGAGTTCCCGGGGAGAACAAAATTTTGAAGGCGGAATAAAATCACGTCATGTCCGCCCTTATCCTCCCACAGGTTGTGAGCGGAGTGAAACGAGGGAATGCCGTTGTATTCCTCCCATACATCGGAATAAATATTGAAGGATGGGAGTATATAGGGCACATCACCTCGTTAAAATTCCCATGCGGGGGTATTTTCGTTTACAGTGTAGGCAGCACAAATACACGAGCGACTTCGCGTCCAAAACTTGGCCTCGGGCGACGCGACGGTACGCGACATACACAGAGACGGACGCAACAGGCACTCAAGACAAATGCGTGGGTGCAATGCCTTTTTCAGTCCTTTAGAAGACGTAATTTTCGAATTACAAGTTTCTGATATGTTCGTCGTTCGCGCGTTCTGCCGGCGCCAGCAGCACACCCCATGTTATCACTCTTGGCAATCGCCCATCGCGTTTTCAACAGGCGTGAGTACCGAAAGAAGGTATATGTTGTTGCGGAACCACAAAAAACGTCACAGACTTGTCCCTCTAAGATTCATTACACGCCATACTAACTTTATCACCACGGCCGAGCTGCTTATCGCTAACTGCGTCACAGCGCGCTGTGCGGCCAGCGTGCCTCAAAAGTACCCCAGAAAGTAACGAAATTACTTTTCAGTAATGTCTGGCGTCAGAGAAAGCGGCACAAACTTCTCCTAGCAAGATGCACTAGACTACACACCGCGGCTGAGTCCTCGCTAACTGCGACACGGCGCCCTGTGCGGCCAGTGTGGCTCAAAAACCGAAATAAGTTACAATAGTCCCCTAGGAAGCGTCGGA
Source organism: Dermacentor silvarum (assembly GCF_013339745.2). Lineage (NCBI taxonomy): Eukaryota > Metazoa > Arthropoda > Arachnida > Ixodida > Ixodidae > Dermacentor > Dermacentor silvarum. Next base: position 52,296,588 of record NC_051163.1, read on the forward strand.
AACATGTCTCAGCACGATTCATTAACTCAAATTAACTGCGCCAGGATGGCCGAGCTGTTTTTCGCTAACTGCGTCTTAAGTCTCGGTCCCGTGCCGTAAGCCTAATTGCGTCCTGGACTGTGAAACAAGATTTCTCACCTTGCCGTAGTCCAATAGTGCAGTGGTGTCTTGTCCCAGTGCAGAAGGAACGCAAGAATACGCCGAGAGCCCAATAAACCAGGTTACATTTAAAAAAGAAAAAACGAATGAGACAGACGGGTCGCCGCGCGCGAGCGCTCAAACGCGCGCGCAGCCATCCTCGCTGGCTTCGGGGGACTGTCTGGCGGATGCCGCCTGTATCTGGCGCGTCATTGACTGTGGCTAGGTAAGGCAAGGAAAATAAGTCGCAAAGCTTAAGTTCATTTATACGCAAAACGTTTTAGTTTTCGCGGCAAAGAATTAAAAAATTAATCAATGCCTGTTAACTTAAGTTCACTTTCTTTTTTTTTTTTTCGATGCTCGCGGCAGCTAACGTTCGGTGTCAAAAGTATAGCGTGACGTATGGTGACGTGTTTCCTGTTGCCAGTTTTGCCGAGTGTCCCCTCTTGTTGAATTTCTTTCTCTATGATATGCTTCTCCGCAGGACTTTGCACGCGGTACGCTCGGCTTGGATAGGTGCCGTGCGCAGCCAACGCCGCGGCAGCCAGCCGCCGTGTATTGACGTCCAGTTTGGCTTCGCAGACTGCGCTTTGTGCCATTTCTTTTGAGATTCCGTTTTTCTGTGAAAAGCGAGCGGCGAGAATGACGGCCTTGCGATATTTATCCGAAGACGATAGCTTCGAAAGCTATGCAAGGTTTCTTCGGCGTGCAAGTGAACTTCTTTACGGGACTGTGTACAAGCCTCCGCCGTTGACTCCAGTCTGGCATGTGATTGACAGGCATTATGCACTGGAACACTACAACGAAGTGGAGTTTCTAGCCCAGTATCGTTTTTCCAAGCGAGCTGTTGCAACCATACTGACAGAGCTGCAACTGCTTTGTAACACTGACAACAGAGGAGCGCCGCTACCTGCTCAGTTGAAGGCCCTCATCGCACTGCGTTTTTACGGAACAGGTGCCATGCAAACTGTTGTAGGGGACCTTGTGTGTGTATCCGAACCCTCTATATGCCGATACATTTGAGATAAGACACAGCTGATATGCCTACGTCTGTATCCCAAGTACGTTCGGCTGCCAAACGCCAGTGAAGCGAGGTCAGTCATGACTAGGTTCTATGCCATTGGAGGATTCCCCAGGGTTACTGGGTGCATAGATTGTACTTATATATCCATTAAAAGCCCCGGTGTAGACGGACGCAGAAGAGACGGAGGAAGAGCGAGCCGCACGCCTCGAGAAGCGTCGTAAGTACGAAGTGACCAGGCGAGTGGATTCAGATGAGGATAGCACCCGAAACGTGTTCAAGTCACTGGACGACAACCCCTTAACCTCCCGCCTCACCGACCATCGCGCCGTCTTTGTGGCAATTGAGACACAACAAGATAAAGACTTTCACAATAAATACGTTACCATTTAATAATGTCTAGTCTTTAATATAACCATAACTTAACCAGAGGTAACAACCAAACCTAAACATTCAGACGTACGAAGCTAAATGAAAAAGACGTAACCGTAGAGAGAACCAAGCTGGGTGTGCGTACCTCTAGCTACGCACACCCAGGCATAACTGAGTTAAGCAACAGTCAATTTTTCTTTCTCCGTGAAATATGTTTTGCCCGGCATAAGTTTTGCCAGCGCGCACGGCGCGGTCGCGCATCGAAGCTATGCGGCGCAGGCGCACAAGGGCTTGGAGGCGGGTCTTCGTGTCGTCTGCTAAAGCGCGCGAGCGAGCCGTGTTTGTGCCGCCTGTTGTCTGCTAAAGTACAGCGCGCTCACGCATTTTAGCAGACGACACGAAACACCGCCTCCAAGCCCTTGTGCGCTTGCGTCGCTTAGCTTCGATGCGCGGCCGCGCCATGTGCGCTGGCGCTCCGTTGAGCGCGGCCACGCGGCGCCGTGTTCGTACTGAGAGTGGACGACCCTGTACATTTTGTTCACTCTGTGTCGATATGAACAGCCAAGGTTAAAAAAAAGGAAAGAAAGATGCAGCCGTGGTGGTTAATAATTTTCGCATTGGTTTGAATTTTGTGGAATCTATTTTCGCTCATTTTGTACAAATTTCCGTTGTGAATGAAAATTGCTTCTGTAGATTGTCACTTTCGCATTGCGTGGAGGTCAATTTTTTTTCCAGCGCCGAATGTGTGAATAAAACAAAAGCATTCGACTTTTAGATGTGTTGAGTTTTGGCTGGCGGAGAAATTGGCTAGTGTTAGTTGATCCACTTCACAACACACGAACAAAATTAACGATTGACGGTGCCAGGAAGTTTTCTTTGTGCTACCCCCCCACTACATATGTGGACTAGTTGAAGTGTAGCCCTAAACGTAACCGCAACTTAGGATTTTCAAAGCGACAACTTTCACGAAATGATGAAGTATATTATATTAACCGCAAATATTGGTAAGAAACAACGGTTTGCTATATAAATATTCTTCATTATAATTGCTTGGCACTGGTGCACACGACCAATGTCCTCCCAGTAGTTTAGAAATTGAATAGCAGATTACAAGGTAAACCTGGTAGGAAGAAAGCGCTTCCTAATACAGGACACACTTCAGCAGGTTCTGCTCTGCGATTTGGCCAATGTCGCCGCACGTCCAGCAGACCTGCAAGAAAGCACGAACACAGTCCGCTCATAGAGTAACATACAAGGATAAGAGAGGACACTTCCATAGGCCCCTGCGGCCGATTTTAAAGTCCCTTGATCTTGAAAGTAGCGACACTCTCCTCCGCGCGCGCGCTTTCCTCCTCAATTCTCCTCGCCCACCGACTGCGCGCGCTGCGCACGGCACGCTATTGCGCCTGGGCTCCCGCGGACGGCCCGCAGAATTCGATGGAGGCGCATTATTTTGGGCCAGTTGCGCGCCCCAGTGGCGTAGAATATTTTGAAAAATGGTGATAACAGCATGGAGAATGCTGAAGGCAACGTTTATGATGAGGTTGGTTTCATCTTAAAGCCGTATGAATGACACACACTGATGTAAAAGGAGCTTTGGGGCGAGTTCTATACTCCAGTTATTTTTTCTGCCACATGATACGCTGATTTACTTTTTGCATCTCATCTAGTATTGCTTGTGGCAGATCGCTCTATGTTTGGCAGTTTTATCTTGTATGTGCACGCATGTGCACCGCAGGTATTATATTCAGTGTGCCTTCTTATAATGAATTACTGGCGAGAGCATCGTCCGTCCATGTGTTTGTCTCAATGTCAAAGTAGCTTTCGCGCTGTGGTTTCTGCATTAAATAGGACGGTTGCACAATTTCAGTGCGATGAAGCGGTGCCGGCAGCCACTCATCACCCACAATAACAGAAGCTGAGGAAAGGTATTTACAGATTATTCTTTAGGCGTCGGTGTCAATGAAGCTTAAAAAATACTCGGTATACCTATGGGAGAAGGCATTCTATATTTTTAGGCAAAAGATACGCCTCTTGAAAAGGTATTTTGATAGTTCACACCAACATACCGTTAAATTATGTAGTTGGATAGTTAAAATTGTGATTTTGATTAGACATCAGAAAAATATTTATCACACAAAAAACAAAAAGAGTGGTCAGTAAGACGCTTTATTTTCGTGCATGCGCAAAAAAACGTTATTTGACAAGATACAGATAACGTAGAAGAGTACCATATAATATTCAGAATGAGAAACAATGCTAGTGTACAAATATGCCATGCAGTACGGATGGCAGCTGAGAAAAAGACATGCCCAAGAAAACAACAGTAGTAACATTACGCCATGGCACAAACCTACACCGTTTAATACATGATAAAGCAGTATCAGTGCGGCCGAAGGTTGACGGACAATTCGTTCTTGCGCTAAGAGCTTGTCCTTTCCAAAAAGCGGCTCTATTGCGATCAAAACGACACTCCAGGTGTAAGCGATACCACGTTTTCTTTTGAGCCGAGCTACTATTTGCAAAGAATATGCCATGCGCGAATGCTCAGGAGATTCGTTTCATACTGGGCGCGCATGCTCAATCGAGTCCTTAATTTTAAGAGCTCTATAGTCAGATACAGCCCAAGAACGAAGTGGCAAACACCCCTCAAAGCGTGTCTTCCAACCAAGGGTATCGGCCGTTTGTCATGACGTCCTGCTTAATCCTCTAGCGTGACATCGCAGTTGGCTGGTACGAGCTTCTTCGAAATGCCATTAACACTTTCGGGACCGGCCCATAGGGCCATCGGTCGTGTATGACCGATAGCTTCCAACGCGCTTTCAAACTGAATTTTTTGCGCGCTCAGACATGTAGCGCCGTCTGCGCGGTATTTTCAACACTACTCCTTCATTCTCAGAGTAGTTCGTTTTTTTTCAGAGAGGCGGCGACGGACAATCGCAGTTTATCTCGGGTGCGGTCGCGTCAGCTGACAGAGAGAATGGCGTCAAGTTCGCGACTCGGCGCGCTTGAAAAACGACGCGGATCTCGCGATACCGCTCCTTCAACGGCTGATTTCGTTGACGAAACAAGCAGCGAAGAGTCGGAAGACGACTTCGGAAGTTCAGATTTCAGTTCGGACAGCGAGTCAGGGGACGATCAGCCTGGAAGTTCAACAAGTGGACAAAGGTTAGTTTCTTTTTGCTTTCAGCTTGCTCTTGAGCAAGCTTGCGCGGTCGCTACATGTTCTTATGGTGTTATCTTTATTTGGCAGGGTTTCAACAACGTATGGCAATGACGTCCTGCCACCAGCGCAGAAGCGGATCATCTTTGTGCCGCGACGGGCACCTGGCGTACACATCACCGACTGTGTGGGCGTGGCACTCAGGAGCGGTCCAAAAAAATTTCTGACGGCCCTTGACTTCTTCGCTCTTTTTTTTTCACTACGCAAGTGATCACTACGATTTGTGAAAACTCAAACAAATACGGCTGGATGAAAATACTCGAAAAACCGACGCACGCTCGTTACGATGGTTCGTGGGAAGAGGTGACCCCGGATGAAATGATGAAGTTCATTGGCCTTATAATTTACATGAGCCTCGTCAAGGTTCTGCGGCTGAAGCTTTACTGGAACGTGGGAGAACTCTACAGTGGCCTGCTTCCACGACGAATAATGCCTAGACGCCGTTCAATAGCGTTGCTCGCTATGCTACATGTTGCTGACTTGGACGATGTGAGCCAGCTATCGAGAGGGAAGCTCCGGTTCGTATGGTGGCTCATGCAGCATGTGAATCAGGTGTCGGCGAAACTTTTTCAGCCACATCGTGATCTCTCCGTCGACGAACCGATGGTGAAATCCAAAGGGCGATCGGGCATTAAGCAATATATGAAAGATAAGGTCACAAAATGGGGCTACAACCCAGACAACACAATGACATCCTCAGGACGTCCTCAGTACGTACAACTGAGTACGTTAGGTCGTCCTCAGGACGTCCCCGCATGAGCCTCAAAACATCCCGATCAAGTCCACATGTCCGGCCTAGGCACGTCCTTGGGACGTCCTCAGGAAGCATTCGAGTATCTTTTCAGTACGCGTTCAGGATATTTTGAGGACCTAGGCATTCGTTGCGCCCAGTAAATATCCTTTTATTTTGTTCACTGAAGTTCACTGTTTTCCGTCCACTAAGTGAGAAATTCAGGCTTAAAACTGCAATATGCACTTACTGCTTGACAGAGCATATATTTTTGAGCCCTGTTGCACAGGGCTCAGTATATGGCCACACGAAATGAAAACGTAGACCCATAGCGATGCACACATTTATTAATTTCACTTAATAACGGTGCATATGTCAACGTTGAAAGTAGCATGATAAATCCAGGTGACTTCACCGCTTGAAATGTCTTCGTCCGAAAACAGAGAACAGCGAGAGCCCATAGGAGACACTGAAAGAAATGATAAACAGCACATTGTCAATAAACAACTTACGTTCAGACACATAGAAATAACAAACAAAACCGTTTATGCCACATACTGGGAAGCACTGCAGCACAAAATTATTGTACGAAGCACCAAAGCAACCTCTGCTGATTGAATGTTGCTCTTTATGGCACAATCAATCCACTCGGAAAATCGTTTCTTCCATAACAAATAATACTTTTTCACTTCCTTAGCCGTGACAAGATTTAGAAAAATAAAGAAGTACAAGTACATGTACCTTTGAGGCCGAGATAGCGCGATATTTGCCGCCGGCCAGTGCTAAAATCTCAAACTGCTTGGGTGTTTGCAACAATGCTCTTGTCGGTAAAAGCAGCGTGGAAATGCAGTTGTGGTGGCGGAGAGGCTGAGAGGGACGTTACAGCGCCGTTGAAACATGGAGAAGCGACCGCCAGAAACGCTGAAATCATGACTTTGAAATTGTCCACTATCGCGACCAAGCACAAAAGTCACAAACCTATGGCAATAGCTATGGTGATATTTTGTTCTACAGGCAAAGTGACATCGCGATTTCCAGCACCCGTTCCATCCGACACAAAGAGCTCCGCGGCAAAGTCGCGCGAAGCCGTCTGATTCACAATGTAATTAATGAAGGTCCTGTCCACGCTGTTCGCTAAGTGAAAACATGTGCTAATGCGTCCATTTCTTCTCCGCACATATCTACGTTCCGCTTTCTGCCACCCCGAAAAACAGGAGACTTACCACTGTCCGCTGCCATGTTTTTCTTCAATGCTGCGCTTGGCTTGGACTGGCTTGGCTTGACTTTTCAATTCAAGAGTGCCAATGTGGCCCCAAGGAAAGTAAATGGGGTGGCATGGTCGCTGACATCGTGGGATACCTCGCTGGTTGACTCTCCCACAACTGTTATCACTGGCGGGTACTCAAAGCAATACAAGTTGCAAAAAAAAATGGTTCCATCAAACACAGTCGTAAGGCATCAAGACCAGTTGACCAGAGTTTAAGTCCACTTAAAAAAGAAAAAACAAATACATAAAAATCGAGCTCGATGGTCGTAATAACGACCTCACATGAAGTATAGCCCCTAATTCTTCGTTCATCAACCGAAATAATCGTAAAAATTTCAATTTCATGGTCTCTTCTAACATAAAACTAAATGTCCTCAAAAGGTCCTGCAGTGGACGTTCTTTGGACAATCAGACATCCTTAAAAAGTCCTGCAGAAGATGTTTTCCGGATGAACCAGTGAATGTCGTCCTGAGGACGTACCGAGGACGTCGTAAAAACTGCGGGGACGTTTGTACCACTTGAGGACGTTCTGAGGACGTCGAGTATTGTCTGGGAAGCTCTGAGTCCTAGCTGATCCCGGCAGCGGATACACGGTACGTTTCAGTGTATATACTGGCAAGCGGGATCAGCCAGGGCCTCATGGATTGGCATTCGATGTAGTTTGCCAGCTGTGTGCCGAATATCTTGATCAGGGATACCGAATATTCATGGATAACTTCTACACATCGAGGCATTTGTTCAGTCACCTGATTGACCGAAGAACATTGGCTTGCGGTACAACGAGAAAAGACCGGCGAGGATTTCCTGGTGAATTAAAAGACACACGTTGGGAGAAAAAAGCGTGACGTGGGGATGTAAGATGGCTCCGTGATCGTGGTATATTATACCTCCAATGGAAAGACCGTCGGGTTGTCAACATGATGAGCACCACTCACACAGCAAACATGACCGTCACAGCAAAAAGAAGGGAAAAAGGGGGAAACACTTGGGCTCAAATTTCTGTACCGAAGCCATTGCTTATACACGACTACAATGCTGGAATGCTAGGAGTAGATAAATCGGACCAGATGATTGGCTATTACAACGTCCTCATGAGAAGTGTTCGGTGGTTCGAGAAGTGTTCCGCAACATCATTACTATTGGCCGCTGCCACTTACGGGATTGAAGGTAAATGAGTAAAAAGTTTTGAGTTCTGTCCGAGTGTAGTTGATGAAAAGCGCAAGTGACATTTACAAAATAGCTGTATATGTGCAGTGAACATTGGTGAGCTTGGCTTCATATGCCACACAATAAGCTGGCTTAACTGGTATAAGTGGCGTAGCGAGTCTGACGCTTGACTGCTAAGCATTCTTCGAAGGCTTATTTTTTTGAGCTTTCAGCCATAGAAAATCTTTTTGAAGCTTCGGTTTTCACAAGAATCTCCATCCGCACGTTGCAAAATATTTGAACAATATTAAGAATTACGTTGTGACATGAAGGAAAGCACGTTTGCGCGGAAATGCTTCGAATAATGCTTTCCTGCACCTCTGCCACATTTACCGAATTTAGTCTGCCACATTTACCGATTAGTGCTTCTTTGTTATTGCGGAAGTAGCTCTCAGCAATTTTGCTCACCTCAATCACTCCTTGTGATGGAGTAGTCAGAGACTGGCGGTGTGCAGAAAATTTTTTCAATTGTATCAGCTTAATAGGTGTGCCATCGTTAACCAGTGAATTGTGATAGTCTTCACACTGTATTCGCTTTATCAGCCTTGAAACTACGTAGCCCGCGAGGTATGCTATCGACTCCTCTACTTCAGGACTTAAATCTAGAAGGTCTTCTGGAGCTTGAATGTTGTTTGTCTCAAGTTTTGCCTCACTTGTGTCATTCAAATTTATTAACAAATAGCCTTCCTCCTCAGAATAGCTGCCATCTTTGCTGGGCTTGAGGAATTGTGCTAGTGTTGCACTCCTCAAGCTGCATTTAAACTCGTATAGTCGCGGTACAGGGTTTTTCGCACGCAGAGTGGAGAAGAAGTTTTCGAGGCCATCTTGGCTTAATCTACTTAGGAGGACGTACTGAAAGTTGTACTTTCTGAGAAGTACATCTTGGATTTCTAGGGCTGTTCTTGTCGCCAGAATGATGCCTGTTTGTACAGGCTTCCAGACGGCTTTGTATTCACTGCAAATACGAATTTCAGAGAACAATTCGGCTGTCGCATTCAAAAATGCAACACTGTCCTGATTAGCATTCTCAACCGCATGGCTGAAAGCAAGGTTCATTGTTCTTGACGTCATGAGGCGAAACCACCTAAATACGGTTTCAACGAACCATGCTGTAGTACGCGCGTTTCTGGAAATCTTTCCCTTCTCCTCAAGCAGACGCAAACCAGAAGCCGTGTCGTTATGAAAAAGGGAAAAAGCCGGGCCTAATTTCATTTTATCGTAATGATTTGGATCCAGAACCGATGCGTTCAAGTGCGGCGCAAGCTTTATGTCATCCTTCTCGTCATGCCTCACAAGGGACTTTATAAACTCGATGTTTACGCAATTTGTCGGCAAATCTTGTTTCTTTCGAATTTATTCGGGAAGGTAGATGAGCTGACCTTTAGTTAAATGATTTCTTAGATTTTTGAGCAAGTGAGGTACATCGGCCATAAACCAAAGCTTTCTCTGTGGGTCACAGGGGTGAGGGCAACTCGTTGTCGGCCTGCTGTGCTTTCCGACGCTAATTCCGAAGAGCTTCCAGAGTGCCTGATTTGCACTGCCCATGTCAGACACCACAACATGAATATTGAGGCCGATGGACTCGCATGCGGTAATTATGTTAACTACTTGAGCTTTAAAGCTGGCAGCGTGAATAGAGTTGCCGGTCAGGTGATATCCGATGGTTTGCTTCCATCTAGTGGAAAGACCTCCGAGCATGAATACCAAACCGTGTATTGCCAAGGAATCGTCAGGCAACGAACCATCGGATAACGGCAGTGTGGGTGTGCCCAAGACATCACAGCACGAGTGGTCATATACGAGGCCCGACGTGATTTGCATCCCGTCTAGCAGCAGAACCGCATGGCGTTCCTCTGGCTTCATGAGACTGACCTGCAGAATGCAAATCAATATTAAAACTGACTCAACGTAAACTCAAAATAGTGGTAATCGACGACGTAGATTACAGATTGAAGACGGGAAGGATAGACAATTCAACGAAAAAAAAAAAAACTGAAGCAAAGCAAAACTTATGCGCGGTTCACGTATTAGCTACGTACCAGTAAAAAGAAAGGTAGAGAGTGTCGCGCATCTTAACTTTCTAAGTCAACGAGGCAAAGAGATCTGACTCTAGTTAAGCTCACAATATAGCAGGCTTGGAAAATATTAACTGTATACCTTTATCTTGAGGGCTTCCAAAATATCAGTAAGCAGTCCGGGTCGAAACTTTGCATGCTCGATGTGCCTTTGCAGGGTGCGTTTTGAGGGCAAAGGGTAACCATATTCCCTGAGAAGATTGTAGCCCTGCGTCCTGCATGCCAGCCGCAGCCTCAGAGACTTGACAAGTGTGTTAGCTTCCCACCGCAATCCCTGAGTTGACAACCGCTCCATTGATGACATCTGATCATCACTGAAAAGGTGCTTGATTTTTTTCTTCAGCTGTGCCTTTTCCGCCTCGCTGTTCGAGTATCTTCTTTTTGCGGCTTGTAATTTCCTCTTAGCGTCCTCTTGATCTTGCTGCAATGCAGCTATGCGTTCCAAGAGTGCCTGGTGGGATGCTGAAAAATGTTTTCAGTATCTGTAATATATGTGTAGTTTGAGTACACACTGAAGCATTAAACGCATCGCGTGCCGGGCTTGCAGAGGCGCGTAAAGCCCTTATCCTGCGACGTAGTCTGCAAGAAAGTAGGGGTATGCGAATAATGCCGTTTTGAAACCGTATCGCATAGGAACAGTGTAGCTAAAAACCCAATCGAATACGAATGGACTATTTATGTGATTATTCGCTACTTGTGAGAATATTCGTACAAAACAAATATTCGTGCGATACAGTGAAGCGCTAGCGGCGAGTCATAGAATTTCAGCTGTAGCTGTCCAACGGCGCGACACGGATGTCCACTAAGGGAGTCGCAACTCGCATTATATATATTACCTCTGTGATTTTCACGCAGTACACGTAGGAAAATTGCAATTTGCTACAAGTGACGACAACTTACAAACTAAGGCCAAATTTCATTTGATGACAGGAACGAGAAATTCAGTCATAGCTTCCGAATTAGGCATACCAGCAGGGTTTGCTAAACATAGCTGAACCCTGCCGCGTCGCGATATCTTGAAGGCCATATATGAGCATTCTGAATGCCACCACACGAACGGGCAGCGTTGCGGTACCTAAACCCCCTTTCAGCCCGATCATGGCGGAATGCTGTGCAGCGTGGAAGCGAGCCCTTTTTCTTTGAAACAGTCGTCGGGAAAACTGGGGAACGCTCTATTCTCACTTCGTGGCGATTATCCGAAAACTGTTCGAAAACTTGATAACGAATTCGATTCGTACCGAATAATTTTGAGTGTTAACTATTTGATTCGTTTAGCTAATCGAGTACAAGACTATTCGATTAGATGTTCGAAAATTTCGAATAGTCGCATGCCCCTACAAGAAAGGTCTCGTGGCAAAAGGCATGCTGCTTTGAAGATCGCTGTGCCATTGGCTACTACAACATAATCAATAAAAGGTACCATTTACCGTTGCTAAACACTGGTTCGTGGCACGCACCAAGTTGGTCAGGGCAGTCCTGAGATGGTGCTGATGGAAGAGTGCATTTATTGCGTGAGTGAACAGCCGTACACTAAATTATTGTATGGAAAGAGATACTATAGCTTACAGCAGGGTTCAATTGCAGAAGCGGGGGGCCCTATTGCCGACGCATCGTAGATTGCGGGCAAGCATGCGGTGGCCGCAGGCGCTTTGTAAAAGAGCATAATACCACACGATGCAACAACGAAATGAATAAAAGGTACCATTTACCGTTGCTCAACACTGGTTCGTGGCACGCACCAAGTTGGTCAGGGCAGTCCTGAGATGGTGCTGATGGAGGAGTGTATTGCGTGAGTGAACAGCCGTACACTAAATTATTGTATGGAAAGAGATACTATAGCTTACAGCAGGGTTCAATTGCAGAAGCGGGGGGCCCTATTGCCGACGCATCGTAGATTGCGGGCAAGCATGCGGTGGCCGCAGGCGCTGTGTAAAAGAGCGTAATACCACAGGATGCAACAAAGAAATGAATAAAAGGTACCATTTACCGTTGCTCAACACTGGTTCGTGGCACGCACCAAGTTGGTCAGGGCAGTCCTGAGATGGTGCTGATGGAAGAGTGCATTTATTGCGTGAGTGAACAGCCGCACACTAAATTATTGTATGGAAAGAGATACTATAGCTTACAGCAGGGTTCAATTGCAGAAGCGGGGGGCCCTATTGCCGACGCATCGTAGATTGCGGGCAAGCATGCGGTGGCC